>NW_008824986.1:4871413-4884055 GCF_000699105.1 Pygoscelis adeliae | reverse complement strand
TACAGGAAAAATTGTTGTTGCTTAGAGCACGCTTGACACACTGTCACATTACACCATTCAAACATACAGGGTTTTATTAACGATATTCCTAACAAGAAGAAAGTTCTTTTTAGCAACAACCAAAAGCATGACATGACACATTGACAAGTTATGTGACAGCTCCTTTCTAATCAAATGTGCTCAACATAAATAGCGATTCGCTATGTCTGACGCTCAGTGACAGACTAAGAAGTTCTTAATAGCAAAGGCAACGCTCTAAGAATCTCATCAATACATTTAAAAAATAACTAATGCTCTACTTCCATCAAAGCTTGCTGTTCTATAACATGAAATCTCTATTTCTCTCATGCCACACCACAGTTCAAAAGCTGCCTTGATCCTCTGGTACATGTACAATCTGTCACTAGAGGGTGCAGTTGTTCTGTTTCTTAAACCAAAATTATTTACAAATAATAAAATGACTAAGCTCTTTCAATGATTTTGTTGAGCTACATATGTACTGCATACATTAGGAATTATTTTCATTCAAAGCTTTCCAAATAACTAAACTGGGAGACAACGTACATTCTCTACAGCAAGGGAGACTATCTTGGTTTAGATTCAAGCTGATTTTAATACTCTTGACTTTAAGAGTGACACCTAAATAATTGCAAAAGCAAAAGTCCCACTGCAACATTTACCAAATTAGCCAGGCTCAATCATTAGGTTGTTGCTGTTTGCATGCTTGTTTTTACAGCAGTAGTGACTTTCTTTCTAGTCATTATTTCCATTGTTTTCTCTTCAAAAAGATGGAATGTTTTAACAATAGCCTGTCTTTGGCCCCAGATCTGAAAACTGCCTCTGTTGAAGTGAACATCAGAGCAGGTAGTAAACATGGACAATTACGTAGGGTTAAAGACAGATACAAGCAGCTTACCTTGTAATTTCTCTGCCTGGAAAACTAAACAGGTAAGTTCACACTGTCCGTCCTTTATCAGGACAGAACAGCAAATGATTTGAGAACCAAACCACTGACAAGTTTGGGGTGATGACAGCAGCTGTGTGCTGAGAACAGGCTTAACACCCCAGGGCTACAAGAACACAGAAGGGGAAGGTTGCTCCCCAGGTAGCAGGAGGTCATGGACTGCCCAGCAGCTTTGCGCCAGGGTTTGTAAACAGCACTCCCAAACTTGGATGCTGAGAGGAGAAGACAGGAGCTTCCACGTCCTTCCCCAAAAGGAAAAGGAGGAGGGAAACTTCTGCTAAAATCTCCATCAGATGAACATCTCTCTGGAAGAGCAGCCCCAGGGCAGGGAGAGGCACCAGGTCACGCAGCAGGTAGATAGATATATATATCCCATCTGAAGCTAAGGAACAAATTAAAGTGGTCATACGCACAAATTGTTTTCTCAGTCTTTCAGTGGAGCCATATTCGCAGAATTAATACGGGAGCAACATTGTTCGGTGCAATTACAAAATATCATGCAGGCTACATCATAGATCACGCCAAATTTAACACTTCACCCTGCTCAGCAAGAACCAGACCCCGAAACCCCTCACTGCAGCAGGTATACAGCCCTCAAAGGGAAGGCCACAGGCTTCCAGTTTTGGCATTCCCTCCATGCCATCACCTCACCTTCTGTATCCCAGCCAGCCATGATGGCATGCAGACAATGGTGCTGCACAACAGATGAAAAGTGAACACTTTAGATGACCAGATTTAGAAATACTCTTCTTTTAGAGAAATGTTGCCAAACTAGCATGAGTAAGACTGGTCACAATATTTTATAAAACAAAACTTCACTTCCCCCACCTCCTGAAAAAATTAATTTGGAAGGTCTAGATTCTTATCTGCAACAGAATACATTACCAAACTGCAGTTGATACTTTCCTATTCAGTTATTTCTCTATTATTTTGTGGAAAATCTCTCAATTCATTTGTAAAGCCATCCACGAGAGTCAAATCAAAATTGTCTCTTTCAGAATACATGCATTTTCCTCACCAGTACATTCATAACTCTTCTCTGAAAACTGAGAAACTATTCCCAGCAGCCATCTACAATTAACGTGTCCAGGAATGTCTTCACAGCGTCTAAACCTACAACTGATTTCATCATTTGACCGACGAGGTTTTTTTTCCCCTCATCTCTGCCATAGAGATCTGCAGATTAACAGAAATCAGGCAGACCTTCCACTAAAGTCAGTTTGGTCCATCTCCATGAGATCAACTTAGTAAAATTATTTTTCCACTTCGGCTGAACACAGATAGGAGTGCACATGCCAGCACCATAACACATAGCTAAGGAAGAGCACAGGCCTTGCCTACCAACATCCTCGAGGTAAACCATGAGTGCTGCCGTGGGGCTACTGCCCTGAGAAAGATGAGACCAGGTTTAGGGTCAGGATTAGGGTTTGGCTTCCAAGAACAAGACATGCGAGACGTACAGTGAGAGGGGCTCGAGAGCAGCCAAACATCAGCGTGGGCTGTGACTGACATTCTTCCACAAGCCTGGGGTGATCAGTGGCTGACAGCCAAGGGAAAGGGTGAGGCAAGGCAGCTTTTACTTTGGGGACAGCAAGGTCCATCCCCACCAGAAATTTATAACCGTTTGCTTCCGAGTCTCACTTCCCTCCTGTGCTAAGCGTGAACAGTGCAGTACTGCTGTTAAGATGGATGTGTGGCCTATTGAAACATTTAAACTAAATTCAGCTACCTTATTTACACCATTGGAAAGGAGAGAGAGTACTCAAGTAGCCTGAACAGCACCCCAAGGCTAGAAACATGGGAGAACTCCCAGCTACAAGACCTGGCAAACTGAGCAGCAAAGACAAACTAGCATGTGGGGCTTCCAGTAGACCCACAACATAAACACTGCAAATACAGCGGGCATCTGAAGTGTGAAAGTCCATGGGACATAAGTATTTCTGAAAATTTTAATCCACAGAATCTTCTCTGTATTCAACAGGACTTACACAAAACCAACCATAAGACCTTACTGCGGCTTTTCAATACTTAAAGAAGGCTCATAAGAAAGATGGGGACAGACTTTTTAGCAGGGCCTGTTGCGATAGGACAAGGGGGTATGGTTTTAAACTAAAAGAGGGTAAGATTCAGACTAGATGTAAGGCAGACATTTTTTACGCTGAGGGTGGTGAAACACTGGCACAGGTTGCCCAGAGAGGTGGTGGATGCCCCATCCCTAGAAACATTCCAGGTCAGGTTGGACGGGGCTCTGAGCAAGCTGATCTACTTGAAGATGTCCCTGCCCATGGCAGGGGGGTTGGACTAGATGACCTTTAAAGGTCCCTTCCAACCCAAACTATTCTATGATTCTATGATAACACACTGAAAAAGTAAGAGCTCCTAAGAACACAATCTATATGGATGCAGTACCCAAAGGGTGCAACACAGCCCTGGGGAGCAGGGATGAAGGAAGAAGGGGGAAGATGCTCAGTTATTTTTTGGGGGGAAAGGGGAAGAAAAAACAGACTAAACTATCATTTCAGTTGAAAGTAGACTCCCCAAATCTGAAAGCTGAGTATTGGCTGTAGGGTTCTTTCTGATAGAAGATCCAATCCATTGTTATGATGGCAGGTAAAATGCAAGTAAATTTTTTGGTTTGTTCCTTAACCTGGTTAACATTTGCTTTAATGCTTCACCTTGTGAGCTTGCCAAACTGCTGCACTCAATTATGTTACTTTCCACCATTTATTGTTTCAAGATATACTTAGTGTACCGAGCCCTATCTGAAGGCATGAGAGCCTGTTAAGAGGATCCATCAGGTAGCTACAATACACAGCAATATTCAGTGTGTTTGAACTCCATAAAAAGAGATAAACTTTCACTGTTACTTCTATATAGAATAAGAGTTTAAAAAGCAACTAACATTTTGAGAGGACAAAAAGAGGGAAGAAGAACTAACCTTCACTTTGTTTTCATATATCTATATAAAAAAATTAAAAAAAAACCATCATACATAAAGAATAATTAACAGCAATATGTCAAGTGAGAACATTTTTAAAGCTCTGAGCAAATTATTCATATCCAGAATTATTACAGTTGTCAATTTTAGCAAGCTTTTTCCAGCAGCATTTAATAGTTAATGTAGTCTATAAAATTCTTCAGACAAGAGGTTGTTAACAACTGAGGAGACTGGCAATCCACTGAGATTATATGACAAGCCTCACTAACCCGTAAACACCTGGTTATTAAGACACACCCATTAGGTGTGGGCGTTTTTTCCCAGAAATGTCATTGGCTTTTGATGAAACAGCTATTGAGAAAAGCATCTGGCAATGCAAAAAGATAACCCAATTAATGGGCTTTATCTATTTTTTATTTTTTAACTTGCCCTGGATATTTGAATGTTATATGTATGTAGTAATCTAGGCTTGCAAATTATACCTGAAATTTTTCAAAAATGTTAAAGGGGCAGCTACAAAACCCACTATCAGTGGTTATAATGTCTGGAAAGCCTACCAGAAATTTCTTATTTAAAAGTTATAAAACACCTTTTAAATACACATCAGGAAAGAGAGAAAGTGAACTGAGAAAAATCTGGAAGCCAGTTCTAGAAATTGGCATAGATGAAAATGACTATTTTTATTATGTTCAACTTCATTTAATATTTCTTCCTACAAAGCAGTAAAGATGAAAGCAGCAGATCAATATTGCAGATAAACAACCAATAAAGAACAATCAGCATTTGAGTGAGCACAGCTAAAAGAAAAAGTGAGAAAACAAGAAACTCAGTAGACTGAAATATGGAAAACATTGTTAGTTAAATACAAATATTGTCAAGAGTTGTTAAGAAGCAAGACAGAAATGATTCATGTTCATCTATAAAAAAACCCACAGAAAGTCAGTTTCTACTGCTTTATTTTTTAAAGGCTGGCTATGCTGCAGTGAAAGCCGCCTTTTTTTATTAAAGTGTCAGAGAGGAAAGCTGAGCGCAATCATCAGGTTCACAAGATGTTAGTGACACGGTTTCTGCCTTCAGAGGACAGCCATAAGGGCTGGTCTCTGGCCTCCTGGGCTTTGCTGTAGAGTTGGAGCCAAATGTTTGAGGGGGCAGGTGGCGAGAGGAATTAACAGGAGCTTCATTCAAGAGCAAAGTCTATTCATCCGCCTTCCAAGCAGCACCCTTGATGAACAAGGATCTAAGCCACAAGCATAACTGAAAGACAAAACATTTCAATTTCTTAAGGTTATATCTTTATAGTTAAAGTGTCCCCCTCGCATAAAACAAAGCATTTGATTAAAAAGAAAAAAACTGCAGTATTTGATGTGTTGTTCCCAGAGTAAGCCACTGCAAGCACAATCAAACATCGAAAGTAGAAAACCCCAGGAAAACAAGAAGGAAACATGGATAAACCAGCTCCAACATTAAATACAAGATAGCTTGTAGAACATGAGAAATGACACAGAAAAGGCTGCAAAAATCCAGGGGGAAGGGAATCATTTCTACAACTACAAGCAATGTAATAGTTGTGCGACATTTTTAGAACCTTTAACTGCAAATGACAGAAAGAGGCTGATAACCCATCTTCACATTCGTCTGGGGGAATTTTCACAAATGCTGTCTCTTGATATTTATATCCGTAAATATGTTCAACTTTTTATTGAGCAGGATTAAAACAAAACCGTCATTTAACACCCCTGACTCTCAAGAAAGGCATTACAAGCTTACAACAGCAACCAGAAGATGTTTCAGGGATTCTTAGTAGATTAAGCATCTGAAACCCTACAGTCAGAGTTTACACAGAAATCTATTCTGAACTTATTAACAAACAAGGGGAGGGGGGAAAGTGTGCATGGCACCTAAGGGCAACTAATAAACAGCAGAGAGATGCAGCTGAATTTGTTCATTCCTTTCCAAATAGAAAGGTCACAGGCTAAGCTGAGGGAAGCAAAAAGCCACAAAATGGATGATTGAATGTAATCACGGACTTTGACTTTCCTTCTAGGACTTAAAATTGAAGATCTAGATTTCTATCCCCCATCTCTGTTTGCAAAGCAGGCTCTGTCATAGTTCACTGCATTAAAATGGTGAGAAACTGTGGAAATAATGCAAGACAAAACAGATGAATCAAGAATTTGTGTCCATTTCTAAAGAGACTCACTTTCTCTGCAAGTAGCTCAAAACAAAATAAGCATGTCTTAAGCCTATTGCTTTGCTCTACTTGGGATTCATGAGACTGGAACATTGAAAAAAATGAACAGAACTTTTAAACGCACATTGGTTATCTAAAGCATCGTATGACTATTTTATGGACTACGAGTTAACAAGTCATCATACACAAGTCAAGTCTGAACACTGATCATGCAAAAGTTTTTATTTTGGACAATAAGGGTCAGTATATTTGAAAAATAAAAATCCTTGCAAAAATAGTAGATTTAATCCCTCAGCAATATCTCTTTCGTCAGGAAAAAAAGCTCTGATATTTATAACAGGACAATCAATTGCAAAATAAACTATTCAGACTAAAAGATCAGCTAAAAAACTGCATTACTGTAGTTTAGGAGAACTTCCACATTTCTACAACAGTATTTTTACTTGTTTCTGTGAACTATTTATTAACTTCAGCTACAGGTAGGCAGGCATAACAGCTAAAGGCATCTCATTGTTACAGAGCACGTATATAGATTGCACAAGGGAACAAAAGTTGTTGTGCACAGATTTTCTTAAAATGATGCTATCACTCTTCACCTCTGGCCAGTGTCAGATATTTCAATTGCTAACAGGTTTCTGCATGCTGATATTCTTTGTTTCTACAGTAACAGTCACACAGAACTTTCCTCTAGTAATATCAGAAAATAATCTTCTTTTTGATAAATAATATAACTGTTTGCTACACAGAACACAGTCATCATACTGCATGCTGCAAAAATCTCTGTCGTTGATATCTTCACCAGAGAGGAGTAGCTGCAGGGTCTGAAATGACCGCCAGACTTGCTGATGTCTGGACAGGAGCAAAGCATAATATAAATATGCCTGAACAATAGTTTGACATGTTAAGTAAGTCTGACAGTCATGATGGGATAATGTGACATTGGAAGGAGAGCAGCGTCCATGTTTATTAGCTGGCTGTTTTAACCCAAACGATGTTGAGACCATATCGATGTGTACTCTAATAGCCAGCCTTTCAGTACGCTGGATAACAGCCATCTAGTTTTACATACCAAAATGCCACCAATACCAAATACAGACATTTGAACACCAAAATCTACTTTGGTGTAATACATAATACCATTCATACCATTCTGTAGTACATATATTACCATACCATTCTGCTTCTGAACTTTTATGAACACTGGTTTAATGCAGTTTTTTGTGCGAGACACTGCATGAGAATACTATTCAATACTTTGAGTTCTGTGTAATTAAACAATTACAAGTATTTCAGGTGCATACCCATTGGTCCATCTGTTTTCTTTTTTTCTGATTGCCTATGAGGAGGGGACTCCATGATCCAGCTGGAATACTTCCTGCTAGTCACATATGGAAGCCTGGTTTGGTTGGTTGCTTTTTTCACCCTGGAAGTTTGCTAACCCTCCTCAAGCTGCTTGCAAGCCAGCTTCACCAGCTGTGACTGACTGCCTAGGGCTTAAGCTCCAGGGTTCCAGAGGACTAGAGAAGACATTTTGCTTTGAGCTCTGCTTTTGTGGTTTGGAATTGCTGTTGCATTTCTTATCCCCACCTCAGCCTCCCAGTTACCAAACTGCTGGTGAGAGAGAAATCCTGTGCTCCTGGCTGATCTAAATGACCTATGCAAAATGGGCACGTGTCTTACAACGTTTTTTTGTTCTAGCTAGGACTACAACAGAAACTGCATTTTGTAACTATGAATTCATTACTACAGTTCTTGCTGGGACAGATTGATAAAAATATTATTCTTACCACCATCCCTCTTTGTATTGTGTATTAAAAACATGTGCAAAAGAGCTGAACTATAGGTGCCATCTGGCACAATACATTTTTCCACTTAATTTTCGTTCAGTTTTTATCTGTAGATTGGCCCTGAGCTACAGTTTTTCTTTCTCTTCCTATTAACCGTAAGTCATCATACCAAGGCAAATGGCATCGATCACACAGCATGTTTCAGTGCTGTGCCATACTGTTTTCATGGGAATGAATCATCCACAAGAAGGAAGCAGAAAGCAAAAACCAAAAAGAATGGCCAGCAGCACTTACATTTCAGGAGATACCAATACAGTTGCTGTGATACAGCAATAGTAGAGGTCAAAGTTTAAACACTGCATGGAAAAAACTTTAACAATCTTTGGTTTATTATGAGAATATACATAATAATTATGGTGAAGTATCAAATGTCTACGCAAAACTACAAGAACGGGTATAATCATCAACACTTGCAAACATTAAATTTAACAAATTGAGACGAGCTAGATATAGCTTTAACCAGAGATACCCTATTGGTAATTGAGCAGTGCTCTTCCCTTCAAGTCTGCTGATGGAGTTGAGTAGTTTAAGTGGATCAATATAGATATATGGTCTAAACCCAAAAACAGCCATAGAAAGCACTATTTTCTCATCATTCAGATCAGGCTGAAAAAATATGTGCTTCAAATGGCATCCACCCAAACTTCAGTATTCTCAACATGTTTATAAATAAATGGGAATTGTATCAGAATAAGAAGTGCAACATTTTCCCCAGAACGACCGCTCCACTCTCCCTGATTTTTGTAGCACTTCCTCCACACTTCAGAAAAACTAACAAAAGCAGGATGCATCTTCCATTTGTTATCCAAGGTCCCTTTGCTTTCAGGCAAGATGCAAAACTGGGATCATGCCTGCTGATGATTACAGTAAGAAAAACCAGAGACATCTGTCAGGACAGGATTTGCAACCAACACTTCCTTGTCAGTTTGAGAAACAACTCTGTAAAGGGACAGCAATCCAGCGACTGGATCAGAATGGGCAGTGTTAGTAGTACAGAAAATTTTTGTTGTTGCTGTGGCTGGGATCTGGGGAGAAGGCTACAAGCAATGAGGCTACCAGTGCCAATGCAGAAATGTGTTTACAATATGTAATGCTTTAAGATTTCTGAACCTCAAGCCCAGTTGCCCCCTTCATATTTTTATCATGTCCACAAAGCTAGACAGACAAATGAGACTGCCTCAGAGTAAGTCTGTTTTTCATGTACAAACATCAACCTGAATGCCCTGCAGATAACTGGGAAAGAGGAAAAGTACTATTGCTATAAAAAAAAATGAACTGCTGCACAGGAACATTGTGGGTGGGTAGGGTGAAGTCTGTGCCCATTCAACCACAGCAAACCCATAAAAATGTACCTGCACAAGGCAGGGACTGTAATCTAACCATGCAAAAGTAGTGTGCCTTAGCAGCCAGGGAGCCAACCACCGGCCTTCCCAGCTCTGCGCTACGGGCAGGAGGTGCACGGCAGAAGATGTTGCACACATCTGTGGTCAGCACTGGCTCTTGAGAATAACACCCTCGCTTGTACAACACTGTTCACAGTTAATTTGTCACCGGGCTGCTTTTCAATAAAGAGTATTTGTTACAACTTTTTCAAACATGTAGCTTGACTGTTTCCTCTGCTCAGCGAAACCTCTGGTTAATACACAGCCAGCACAGGAGGATACAGGCTGCTCACATCTGGTTCCCAGTCAGCATGGTAAGCCAGGCATGGCATAAAACCCCCATACTCAATCAGTGATTCCTACTCCATTTTATAGGCTGGGGGTTTGGGGCGGGGGGGTGGTTGGTTGGTTTTTTGTTGGGGGGGTGGGAGGGGTTGGTTGTGGAGTTTTTTTTTGAAAGGGAGGTAGGAGAAGGAGGAACAAGAAGAGAGAAAAGATAGCATTTGTCAGCATTTAACCTGTACCTCCAAGGATGATTCTACCACATGCTTGCAAAGAGCATGGCAGGGAATTGCCCTCAGTATTGGACTGATAAGAGAGCTGCTTTGAAGTGGTTACTGAGAACAGCAAAAAATTGATCTCAAGTTTTTGCCAATGCAATATAAAATAAAAACAGCCAACTGCAAATTTAAACGATGTTTAAAATGCTACAGAGCCTATGGCTCAGAATTTGTGTAAATAACTTAGATTTTCATTGATTTCAGCCTCTCCCACAGGTTTTGAAGAAATAAAAAAAATCATGCCATACATTTTCTGTCCACAGGGGGGCAAAAATGGGTTGCTCTACAGAAAAAAATCCTTACATTTCTAAACAAGTATGTAATTGTATGCAACTTTTCTCCCCCTACTTTATCTCCTTATTTCTAATCAGGAGAATATATTAGCCAAGTTTCCAAATTACCCTTGGCTCTTTTATATTTCATATAACATTATGATAATATTCTCATCAAGCCACTTCAACTAATTCAGTTCTTTTTCTTTACTCCTCACGATGCTGTTCCTTCCTCTTTTGCCTGTTTCTGTAACTTCCATGAACTAATAGTTTAATAACCCAGCAACACTACAACACATCTAAACATATACGTCATTTCTGGCAGAACTTGCAAAAATATGCTGTACTTACTTGTATTGCTATGTATCCTAAGATCCAGTTCAATTAATTTCATATTACATTTACAGAGTTTAAAGACTGTGAAGAACACTTCTCCCTGAGTATCTGCTTCCAGCAGACATTAATTTTTTTTTTCTTTTAAAAGATTAGTCTACCCAGGTTTAATACACACATATAGCTGCACAGAAAATAAAAGTATCCTAGCTATCAGAGTTAGAACTGATCTACTGGGGTTTCTTGTCCACTCTCCACTTATAGAAATGAAAGAAGCTTCTCAAGAACACATTTATTAAGCTTTCCTTAAAAATCAGTAAAAAAATGCTGCTGATGTTAAGATAAAGAACCAAAACAAAAGTAGGCTGAATTTCAAGCCATTCGTGTTTTTCATTCCACGCTGCTACCCGAAACTCACACTGTATTACACAGCACCAGGTACAATATGTTAATAGTTCACAATGTTGTGGGCTTTAACAAAGGATGCTTTCCAAAGATCTCAAAGCATAAAACGCATTGCAAAGTTAAATGAAGAGCACAAAAATCCCTATTAGACAAATAGCAGCTTGCCTATTCACAGATGAAAATAACGATGCACTGAAAGCAACTAGCTGAAAAGAAAACAGTCAACCTCTGACAAAGAACACAGTAGAAGAACTCCAATCTTTTCCTACAGGACCATACTTTTCATTTCAGGAAAGGAAGATGAGAGAGCCAGAGGTGAACTTGTTTGCAAACTAGGACCTGTTTATCAGTGGGTATTAACAGAGCGTGAGACTAAGGGTGCGTTATTCATGACTGGTTTGAGAATTACAGCAAAGTAATCTGAAGAAAGGGAAGAGAATATTCCTTTCCCACAAGACAGTGACTTTAGTATTCAAAACCCTTATTACTTGTAAAAGACTGCACCAACTGCTTGACCACTTCACCAGGTGCTAAACTGGTATCCAGCCCAAAAGTTGAGCAACAGACCTAAAATTAGGCACGCTGCTGTGCAGCTGGAGCACAAAGACCAGAATTCAAACTCAGAAAAACAGCTGAATTACCATTCCGTCATGAGTCCTTATCCACATACAGAGCCAACCAGTATCATTCAGTGACTGTCTACAACTCAAAAGCCCTACCTCTGACTAACCCTTGGCCACTCTTTAGACAAGCAAATCCTTCTGGGTTGACAACGTCTACATTCCCTGGGATATTTGTGGAGCTACCAGGAATTCAGCAGCAAGGGCTTTAAGACAAAACCAGCCACAGCCAAGCCCATGAATCCCCATTATACCGATCTCCAAACTAGGACAGCTGATATCATGGTCGTCTTTGGTGGCACTAAAAGGCCAAACAAGAGTTGAGGTATTTCATAAGACTGACTTTTAAACACATCTACAGTCACCATTAATCCAGCCAGTAATATTTCACTGTATTGTGGCTCACAATAAAATACAAAGATGTATTATCCTAGTCATCATCTCAGTAAACTACAGGGTATACTGCTGCATCTTGTCAATTTACATCATTTTCACAGACATTTCTGGTAGCAAAAAGAAGTCTTCAGGCGAAAAAGCCCACTCACAGAAACATAGGTTATAACAAGCATGTGGCCATTTTCCCCAAAGACTTGAGTGCTATCTAACGATTATATTTGTTCACGGCATCTTTTCTCTGAATTTGCTTGAGCACTTGATCTTCATAGTGACTTCTCCAATCAAGTTACATCTAGATTATTTTTACCTGATGTGTAACCACTAATTTTACTAGATTATTCAATATCTATTTTCAGCAAATTTCTTTATATACAAAAGCAAATGCACGTATCTGAAATGTATCCTACAGCATTTTGACTGTCCATTGCCATGCTTAGTAGCAATACGATTTAGCACTAGCAGAATAACAGCACTTCGGTTGTAAAGCTCAAAGCAAACATAATTGAGACATCAAGATGAGACCCCAATACGGGCTCACCTTAAGCATGCAGGTTCTTCCAAGTCCCATAAAAATACTGGTATTTTGAAGTACAACTGAAAAAAACAAAAGCACTTAAACCTACAAGTCTAGATCAAGCCTCTTCTCTGCACCCAAGCCATAAAACAGTAGCAGCTGTTCTGTGAAACCTAGGCCTGTAAGGCGTTACTCACATGCAGCACTTCTTTTGGATTTT
>NW_008824986.1:4862541-4869531 GCF_000699105.1 Pygoscelis adeliae | reverse complement strand
CATCGGTTGGTGGGTGGTGAGCAATTGTACTGTGCATCACTTGCTTTGTGTATTATTATTATTATTATATTGATGTTGTTATTACTATTTTATTTCAATTATTAAACTGCTTTTATCTCAACCCACGAGTTTTTCTCACTTCTACTCTTCCAATTCTCTCCCCCATCCCACCGGGGGCGGGGGGGGAGGAGGAGTGAGCGAGCAGCTGTGTGGTACTCAGTTGCCGACTGAGGTTAAGCCACGACAAGTCTACAGGGAATAAAAAGTGTGTTTTCCAAGAAACATATATGTCAAATCACAGGCATCAGCTATCAGACTTGCTCACTCAAGGCTTCCTCCTCTTCCACTGCTGTATCCGCATTTAACCCACCTGCAAGGCAGAGCATTGGAGTGCCAGAGCAGCAGAGAGGCTCTGCATGGGCTCCCCTCCAGGACACACCTTTCCCTGCAACCCCACACTCAGTGCATCCTCACAACCGGAAAAGAAAAAGGGTAAGAGGTTCAAGAGGAAAAGAAAAGAATGAGAGGTTGGAGAAAAGTCCAGCCCAGCTAAAGAGCCAGTCAGCACAACAAAACAATACAGTATAGAAGCTCTATACATGATGTTCACAGTTTTGTACCACATTTGCGATCCCCCAAAATAAGACCTGGAGTCTGGTGACAACCAAGTCACGGGCAAATAGGAGTCTAAAAAGCAAAGCATTTCACAGCTACATGATGACTATGAGAACTATAGCAAATTATGTCATTCATTCAAGACAGTATGTCATTTCAAGTTGCTGATCAAGCTTAACTGCTGGATGTCTTAATGCAGGTTCTTAAGGTGTAAATTTTTTGTGGTTGGACTTCTACATTTTTTAAAAACAGAAAGGAAAAAATACTTTGTGTATGCACACAGCACCATTTTTCAGCTTGTGGCCCCCAAAGTGTGAACTATTTTTAAGGGGGCAGAGAAAAGCAACAAGGAAAGCATGTTCTCTCTACAGGGTACTCACTTTCAGTGACAAAACAGGGTATAGATTGAGAACCTAATTCATCCCTCTGGTAGAAGAATACTTGCATAGAAAAAAGAATACAGAATTTTTCTGTCTCACACTTCTGTTTCAACTAGCCTAATCCCCATTGCCATAAAACTTAATCTTCAGGGTCTGGCTCTCAAAATGAGACAACACGTACTTTTTTCCCAGAACAATTTGTGACTGAAACATTTTAAACGTTGTTCCGCTAAAGTGAGCTAAGGCATTACTGTACACCAATACCAGACTGCACTTCAGCAGCTTGCCTTTGCCAAGTTGCCTTTGTTGATTTCTGCTCCTTAGCAAATCAGGGTTGAGCAGTTTTGCCCCATTTCATAAGAATGAAGCAATTTCTCTTGTTCTGTAGCTCTATTTTATATCTAGCAAATAAGCTACTAAGTATTACTTTGCACCACAGCATTACACAATTAGCTGGATCCTACAGTCAAACTAAACTGTGTAGCTGTGATACTAATAGACAAGCTACATAATATTAAAGTGTTTGGACAAATCCTTCTCCAAACTGTGCTCCCTATCTATCTTGGATATCAATAAAACAATCTGAGTTGTAACGATTCTTGAGTTGCAACTCAGCTAAGTTTTACCAATACTTTTGGTCTCTCCCATTAATTTAATACCTGAAAAAAATGGATGATATCTCAAAACACAAAGAGAAAAGTCTTCTGTGCCATTTGGATTCCTTATCTGACACAGGCTATACATACTGAGAGCAGCTAACAAAGCAGTCCAAGTGTTAGAAGTGTTCCCAGTCAGCCATCCTGAGGTCAAGCCTTCTGAGCAGGACAGATTGCCCCCTCAAAAAGGTACCAGGAAAGAGGGAGAAGACAGAAGAATGGTGCCTGACATCCACAGTTAAAGTTACCCCTTGGCAAATCAAATACCAGTTTCAGAATGAACTGAGCTACCAATCTCTTTTCCTGTCTAAACATCCCTTACCTTGGAAAGCAAAGTACAATCAGAAGAGGTGATAGGTTTCCTTGGTGCAGAAGCCAAAAGCAGCCCTGCAATCGCTAAGCTCGCACCCTGTGCGGTACCAATAAGGGCACTTGGGCAAAAGTGGCAGAGGCTCACAAGGAAGCTGAGCCTTACAAGCACAAGTTGGAAGACGATACAGCACCCTGTTCCACCTCTTACCAACAGCATAATTTTTTAATTCTCTTTCCATAAAATCCATCAATATTTTCTTAAACAAGACATGATGTTGTTTTTCACCCAGCCCTCGACATTTCTTTGTTTAATCAGAAACCGCTGGCACAGAGGAAAAATCATGCTTGAGGCTGCTACAGTACATTGGGTTTGTTTGTTCAGTCTCTGTGCAACTACTGAAATACACCAAACTGGGGAACATTTTACCACTTGGACATACTAGATTAAGAAAATAAATTACAGAACTAGCGTCTACACACCCATAAACTCTGCAGATATCCAGCAATACTCTGGCACATCATTTTCCTACCCAATTTGATACCCACCAATTAATTCCTTTGTTTAAAGGCACTGTGGGATGTGTTGTGCAAAATACCAGACGTGCAAGACCAAGCAGGGTCAAATTCTAATCAATCTTCTCCCAGCAGCCATTAATTTCGCCAGCATTGTTTTCCAAGTCACTTTTGGCACTGCAGTGTCCACAGAAGAAATTAATAGGAACAGGGTAAAACACCTACATTTGTAGTGGTAAGGGCAGCTGGATTTGGCTTTGCCACTTGAATAAGCTTTCAGTGCTATGTACCAGTAATGGAAGAAGTGGTGCAGAGAATTTATCTCAACAGCATGACGGGGTACAGCACTGCTGCTGGGCTCAAGCAGCTGAACAAGGTATAGAAGGGACCACCAGTAATGACGAGATTTCAAGAAGTCTACATTTCTGTAAGCTGCTGACTTAACTATGACTTGGTTAAATAATTTCCACAGCATGTCCATCTCAGTGGTGAAACTTTGCTGTGAATGCAACAGGTTAGCAGAAAGTGAACATTATTAAGAAAACATTGTTGAACAGTGATGCTCGATGCTCAAAACCTGTTCGCAAATAAATATCTCAGCTGCTTCAAATTCACATTTTGTAATCACAAACTGGCAGAAGTGGGATCATTTAATGTATTTTTGCTTTAGCCTTTTCTAGACTAAAAACAGTTAAGGAAGAATTAGAAAGCAATTTCTACATCATGCATTTTGAAGCAGAAGATTCAAATATGGTTAAACAGACTTAGGCTAGGTATGTTAACAAATACTGCTTCCATGCAATTTATTAAGAGACGTTACAGGCAACAGAACTTGAAAAGGCAGAAATTAATTACCCTGGATTAGAATTGAAGAAAATGCATTTTCAGCAGTTTCTCTAGAAGAAGACATCACCTTCTGGTGATGCAGGAACAACAAAAGAAGATTTCACGTGTGCCAACATTTCACAGGATCAACAGTAATTTGCAGGACCAGTTTCACAGGGTCCTTTCTATAGGGAAAGTGAGCTCTACAAAGGCATTTTTGTGAAAGCAGAGGAGCTACTATAAGGAGTGGGAATGTAGAAACTAAGGTCAATAACAGAAGGATGTTTTGAAACTGTCAGGTAAGGAAGGATGTTGCACTCAAAAGTTGCAAGAAGAGGCATATGAATTTAAACATGATGTACTATATATTTATAGACATTAAA
Source organism: Pygoscelis adeliae (assembly GCF_000699105.1). Classification (NCBI taxonomy): domain Eukaryota; kingdom Metazoa; phylum Chordata; class Aves; order Sphenisciformes; family Spheniscidae; genus Pygoscelis; species Pygoscelis adeliae. Next base: position 4,865,847 of record NW_008824986.1, on the reverse strand, counting down.
TATTATACATTCTATTTAGTCATCTTGCTACATTCATCTATATCCATATTAAAAAAACATTTGTACTTATTTTACAGTTATTGAGTGTCACTACATCTTTTTCATATACTAGTAGCTCTTGGAGACAGGTGGCATTTACTAAATAGATACATAAGGGAATGTATGTATCATGTATGACAGTAAGTTTATTAACCTTAACTCACAGATAATGCTATATACTGCATCATAGCTAATGTCTCTTCAATAGTTACAGACCTGCAGTAGATCTTTAATAATATTGTGGCTTATGTCTTTATTCAGAATGTATAAATGCTAAAGATAGGAAAAACTTAATCTAAGAGCTTCAGACATTTTCATTATTAATGCTATTTTATATTGGTTTTGGTGCTACTATATTACTTGATTACTTGAGACACTGATAACAGCTAGCCATAACAAGGATATAGTTTTCCAGCAGAAAGAATCATTTTGGCACTCTTCCTTTGACTTTGATTGGGACAGGCCCAGAAATCCTACTGGCAATCACCTCTAACAAGCTGTCTGAAGCAATCAGAAATTCTGGGTGTTGTACATTGCACATACCGCAACTGTGTCAAACACAAGTGACTGCAGCGGTCTGTGGTATTAAGCTGTCACTTAAGCAGCTCCAAAGGAAAAACCCCAGAGGAAACCCACATGATTCCACCATCAGGAAAGAAGAAAGAATGATGGTGAGATGTCGCAATTATTTTAATTTTGCCTGAAAATTAATTCCCTTCCATGCTCTCCCCATCCCCTCCAAAAAAGAAAAAAAAACAAGGGGCTTTGTCCTCCTTCCTGCCCTCTATTCCCGGCCTGAGGTGTGCACTGGGATGGAGCAATAAGTTGATCGACTGAAAATTAAGCAGAACAAAAATAAAAGTTCTCTTTCAGCCTGATCAGTTCCTTCACCCAAACCAATGAATGCACAAACAGTAGTAACAGCATAAGGAAGGCAGGAATGAGTGCCTGGAAAGTGGAAGGAGAGTAAGGGCAGAACTGCATTTTTCAACAGTAGCCAAATCTAGTTAAAACGATTGTGAAAGTCCAACCTGAGCACATCTGAAGGCACAGGAAGACTGAAGGGTCTGCATCTGGGATAGCTGCAAGGAAGCAATGCACAATCACACAGAGCTACATGAGACAATTATCTTCTACGGGGATATGACACACTCAGTTATGGACTTTTCCCCTCCTCACTAAGTCTTCAGGTTTATCAGTGGCAATCCTTAAGAATGTATCTCAGTGTCCCGCCTCCATAAGCAGAATGTCATTCACAAAACCTAGAGGAAAAGTATAATATTCCCTCAGCAGATGTCAAACAGTACCTCCCACAATATCCTACGTATATCAGCTCCTCTACATTTTTAAGCCTGTTACCAAGTAGGCTTCAACAGACGAAACACCCGGGAATCGTTTAATCCTTAACTGTGTAACTTCTGACCTTCTCCATAGCCAAAATATTAGGTAAAACACAAGGGAACTCTTTCCTGACACAGAATCAAGTATCATTCAGGCTGTCCTAACTGCTTGTTAGCACAGGCTCAGTTCTCCCAAATACATATTCACTATAATGCAACTTGTTCCCTTTTAAAGCTACTAGACTAGACCAGATAGAGGAAATACGTGGCTTCTCAAGAGCTCTCAGAATCATCATGAGGAAGGTAAAGGTGGGCTAGCTGGTGTTAAGGAACACAAAAAACACACCAATATGACAACCTATCTTCATATAATTTAAATCTTTGAATTCTTTCCCTTCCCCTCAGCAAATTTTAACAAATGCCCACCCCATTCTAATACTACAAGTTAAAGGACGAAAACTCTGCTATTTTATTTGCACAGGCTCTGAACAGAGTACAGGTCCACAGTCTCCCAACCCCTGAGTCATTTTCAAAGAGGAAACACAGATTTACCAGCCCCTGAAAATGATCCTTTCCAGCTCAACCACTGCAGAAGAGAAAGTCTGTACATTATAAGCAGGAACTCAAAAGCCCCAGATAAAAGGAACTAGAAAAGGGCAAACAGAAGGCATAAAACACGTGACATGCACTTGTGAAAACAACTCCGATGTAGAATACTGGACATCTGCGAAATAAACCCTCATGAAGAAAGGGAACAAGAGGAAAGACAAATACTGCAGAGAAGAAAAAAGAAGAGCTAAGGGATTTGCATCTAGAAGAGAGTACAAGAGAGAAGCCTGAGGCTGTTGCAAAACACAGAGAGAAAGCAGGGTGGAGCTTACCCAAACCACAGTGAGGAAGAGAAGATAATTCAATTTGAAGCAAAAAGAAAAAAAAAAGCCACCAGGCCTTTCAAAACAGACCTGGATTTTAGAGAATACAGACAGAAAAAAGCAGAACCACAAGCAAGTAATATGGGAGGATTTTCCAAAATCGAAGATAAATTCAGATCAAAGGAAGACAGGCAAGGCAAGAGGTCATTGTTTAAGCATGAAACAAGAAACAGTTCGGCATCCAGGTAATACTTCTTCCTTTAGGGATATAATCTTTTCTCATTGAGCACTTCACATCTTCCAAGATTCTAGATACTGATCTCCCGATATATATCTGGCTGTATCTTTCATTATAAAGCTATCTCTTCAGTCATATTTAATTGAGTTTGCCAAATTAATCATGAAAAGCATAATCTTCTTACATATTTAATATTCTATGATCTTAAAGTATCAATCATCATTATACATATAAAAATAAAAGTTACAAATTCTAAAATGAGAACCTGGATCTTTTCCTCTGAGTTGAAGAGCTCCGCTTTGTCCTGCATTTTTATTTTACAAAATAACATGTATGCATTTTGGTTTACTTCAAAATCACATGTTTTCCTGTGAAAAGTACATGGCTACATGCTACTGTTCTGGGTATGCAAAGCTTTTTTTTTTTTTTTTTAAATCATCATTCACTGCTTCCTAAAAGTTTCATATCACCAGATATCCTGTGGTTTTCGGATGACCACATTCAGCAGAGCAAGCTTTTCACCAAACTAGAATATTTCACCACACTTTCACGTATTTCACCTGTGACTATTCTATTTGTAGCAGGTAGATTTAGTAAGTGCAACTATCTAAAGTTGTCTAAAATTAACTAAGATTTACACCTGTTCAACGTATATGACCTCCTTCTATACCACGTTTAGAAGTAATAACGTGATCCAAACAGTGTTTTTTAGGTGTCAGTTGGAAAGATAATAGTTTCCTGAGGGCAGCCAACTTAAGGTATTTTTCTTCTGTTTGGCAGTCACCTTCAGTTGCCAGAGGCAGAATTTTATCTATCT
>NW_008824986.1:4861866-4862230 GCF_000699105.1 Pygoscelis adeliae | reverse complement strand
AGCTTTACTCACAAGAACTTCCAAGGGAGTGTTTGATGAACTGGTTGCAATGTAGTTTCTCTGCTTTTTGAAGCTTTCTCGAGGAGGACCATTAAACAATATTAATAGTTACTTAAATGTTTGATTGGTCATGGCAAGCTGATGTTGCAACATGGCCAAATTCCTATTCACGGACAAGATCCCTGTCAGAAAATTAGAGTACATTATCTCAAGCAGCCTGCCTAGCAATTTGCTTGTCTGCCCAATTCATGGTGATCACAGTGTCACTGTCTGACAATGTTTCCCAGAAGTCCCTGTGAGTCATAGCCCTTCTATAGGGACAGCCCGGAACGACTCACAGGCGAGCGTTCGGCTACCTCGGCAT
>NW_008824986.1:4860234-4861845 GCF_000699105.1 Pygoscelis adeliae | reverse complement strand
GACATCAGCTATTTTCTCCTCTTTTTTGGCAGAAACTCTATCCTTGATTTTCAGGCACAGACACTATCTTCAGTTCAGAGGTGTCTCTGTTCAACTGCTTTGCTAGGGCTGCTAGCACTGCTCCTAGCCCCTGCTTCAGTAGAAGGAAGCCATCACGTATTTTTAATTTGCCTGGTTTTACTTCCAATTTTGCTTTCTTTTCTTGCCCACTGCTGAGGAAAACTTTGTAGCCTAGCACAGTCACTGATGTCCTACTCCATCTTTGGCATTCAATTTCCTGTTTGCTTGCGTGTCACTGACTTGTCATTGCATCTGATGCTAATCTGAGCTTGACAAGTCATTTACTTTCACTGTTTTGAACTGCTTTCATGTCACATATATGCTATCTCATCCTCGTGAGTCACTGCTTGCCTCCTGAAAATCAGGCACTCCTCAGTGTAATGATTTCTTCTGCTACAATTATTCTGCTCTTCTAGTCTGAGGGCTATCTTCAACTACTGTGGTTTTCTCTGCTGGACCCAGGTTCCCATTTTTGCACGTTCTTTGTCTGTTTTGCTCTGCACTTGCACTTCTGTAAAGGAAAAAAAAAAGTCATGCAGCAGCATTTTCATCCTTATCCTGCGGTATCTTGTGAAATTCCTGTCTACCATACATACTTTGTGCTTGCTGTACCCATTGTTTTTGGCTCTAGGTTAAGTCGATAGCTTTACTCTGGGTCTGTCTTTCTCAGGAGCTTTAGCATGATTTTTGTTTGCTTTCTCAGTCACATTCCTGAATTTTTCACCCTTGTTACAATTTTCCATGAATTAGCTTAACTTTCATGAAGATATAACTGCCTGAAACAATTCTTCTGCCCAAAGCAGGCAACATAGTGATCTGTTTTTCAGTTGTGGATTACAACAGTTCAAAAGATACCTCTCACGTATACATTTGTATACACCATCCAGCGGTTGCCTCCACCATTGTAAGCACACGGCACTTGCCTTGACAGGTTTGTGGGAGTGTGATATAATCAATTATTCAATCAGAACAGGCAGGGAAGACGACCGGCCTGGCTGAACAGGAAGCTCTTGCTGGGACTCAGGAAAAAAAGGAGAGTTTACCGCTTGTGGAAGAAGGGGCAGGAGACTCAAGAAGAGTACAGGGATCTCGTTAGGTCGTGCAGAGAGGAAATGAGAAAGGCAAAAGCCCAGCTAGAACGCAACCTGGCCGCTGTCGTTAGAGACAACAAAAAAAGTTTTTACAAATATATTAATGACAAGAAGAGAGCCAGGGAGAATCTCCATCCTTTATTGGATGCGGGGGGGAACATTGTCACCGAGGATGAGGAAAAGGCTGAGGTACTTAATGCCTTCTTTGCCTCAGTCTTTAGCAATCAGACTAGTTACCCTCAGGGTACTCGGCGCCCTGAGCTGGAAAACAGGGATGGCGAGCAGGATGAACCCCCCATAATCCAAGAGGAAGCGGTCAACGACCTGCTACGTCATCTGGATACTCACAAGTCTATGGGGCCGGATGGGATCCACCCGAGAGTGCTGAGAGAGCTGGCGGAGGAGCTAGCCAAGCCGCCCTCCATCATCTATCAGCAGTCCTGGTTAACAGGGGAGGTCC
>NW_008824986.1:4825034-4859200 GCF_000699105.1 Pygoscelis adeliae | reverse complement strand
AGAGGAAATGGCCTCAAGTTGCGCCAGGGGAGGTTTAGATTGGATGTGAGGAAAAATTTCTTTACTGAAGGAGTAGTTAAAGATTGGAACAGGCTGCCCAGGGAAGTGGTTGAGTCACCATCCCTGGAGGTATTTAAAAGATGTGTAGATGAGGTGCTTAGGGACATGGTTTAGTGGGCATGGTGGTGTTGGGTTGACGGTTGGACTCTATGATCTTAGAGGTCTCTTCCAACCTTAATGATTCTACGATTTATATAAAAGTGCATATGTTACAGTTTTTCTACTCTAAGACTATTTGAACACAATCTCCTCTTTTTAATATTAAGACATTTGCAGAAAGCTTCTTGAATTTTGTAAAGCTTTCCCCAGCCTACTGCTTGTGAATCATGCACCAACTTTAATCTATCTCAACTAACAAACTATTCTTATTCCCTCTCCTTCACCCAATCCACCAAAATTTCATAGTTCTCCTTGTAATTTGTATTGCTCACTCAGCTATCAGGGACTGACCTACAACATGCTGCCTGTATTAATTTCATTGCTATGTTTTGCAAAATTATCCTTTTTAATTTCACAAACCTCTTTCAGGAGCCAAATCACACCTAAAAAGAGCATTTGCTGTGCTGCAGCAGAAAGGGTTTGTTACAAGAAGGTAAAACATTTAGGCACTATCCATTCCTTGACATATTGCTTAATCCTTTCTTCTACTGTTTGTTACAAAATCCCCTAAAGTGGCAACAAATGCAAGAGAGTAAGTATAAATTCAGATGTTTTCAAACCACAGCAAAAGCAACATTATCAGAAGTTTGAGTACTTGCACCCATAATCCAAGTGATTGTGTTTCTAAGCAAACATAATTCCCACTGGTAAGCCAATGATTTATAAAGGTTTAAACATTGTAAATTGCAGTTTTACCTAGTTTCCCCATATGACAACTATCTCCACTCTGTCAGTAGGTACAATATTACTGATGTGCCACTGTGCTAGTGGACATTGCTCAGAACAGTGATTGGGAACCAAGAGGACAGCGTTAAGGATCCAAGCAGGCTACCTCACCGCCTGAGGTAACGAGGCAAGTGCTTTTGATTCACAGTCACCATTCTTGGAGTACAATTCATGCACTTGTTGAGATAAACGTAACTGTATTCTTAGCTCCATGCATAAGCTATCAGCTTCTCTACAAGCCCTCCTAATGTTACAGAGATTTCAGTGGTTCGGAATTCATGGCTCATCTCTGCTTCCATCAAAGTTCACAAGGAAGCTGAAAATTTGAATGAAAACAGAAACAGATCAAGCAGGGAAGTATATTAATCTAAAACGTACATAAGTCTTCAGGGAATAAGTATTTGATAATTAAGAATATGGCACTGAACCATCACAAAATTTAAGCTACAATGCTTTATATTTAAGTTTGTGTTGCCTTTTGAATCTCCCCCCTCCCCAAATTATATTTGGTCTCGAATCAAATACAAGGACGTAACATACACATATTTTAACACAAAATGAGATGGCCTAAGTCTCATGTAACAGTACTTTGGGAAATACAGTACTGTTTTCCCTCTGCAGACTAATGGAGACATGAAGATGTAAATCTGAACCTATTTTTAAAGAAGCAAATGTGCCACACTGATAACCACATTCATTGACTATAATCCTTATCGCCCAAATACATATGGTGCAAGCTGAGACAAGACCACTCTCCTGCACTTGTGTATAATTTCGTGTTGAAAAAGAAATCATCACACGGTAGCCATGGTTACCCATAGAAGATAAGAGCAGTATTTCTCATCCAACAATGTCAGAAATGTGCATAAATTCAGGATCTGCACTTGATGTTTTTTCAGCCCTCCCCATCTGCACATTTATTTTCTGCTGCCTGTGTATATCCTTTGACATACTAGGATTCTAGATATTTCAAGGAAGAGTTCTTTTTTACTCTACTTAATCTAAAAAGCAGTTTTCAGTTATCCCTAAAGCACAAATTAATTGCAAACCTATTCTGAAAATCAGAATCTAAAGCTTACAGAAAAGCTTTTAAAACAATGGTCATGCTCATAAGGAGGCAGCTCCATTTAACATTTGACACTTATTTACTGAAAAAACTATACTGTCAGTGTACCAACTGGTACAATATTGCCTTTGTTTGTCTTCATATTATAAAAACAACAATGCTAAAAGAAGCCATTAACTTATTTCTTCCAGGAAAAAAAAAATGTTGGTTTATTTCATGCTTAACTTATTTAGTGAAACTTCATGTTGTTTCATGGCCTAACTCTCCACACAGGTAAAATGGAAACAAAACATTTCTGAGAGATTAAAACCAGATTAGCCTATGGCTAAATTTTACAAAGATAAAAAGTGTGAGTATCAAGTCAAGTGCAGTGCTACCTTAATTGAGTGACATTTGCAAACCTGCGACACAGTTCATATGCTATTCACTGAAATGCTGCATTTGCTCTGTAGGGCTTTTCCCTTCAAAAAAAAAATCTAATTCACCAAAAGCAAAAACATCTTGCAGAAATGGGCAAACTGCAATTATCACTCTAAAGACAGACATATGAGAGACTGTTTACTGAAAAAACATTCAAAAAAACTCACCTGCCAGGGAGATCTGCTACCAGCTCACCCCACCCAGCTCCCCAGTTAAAGAACTGGGAGGATCACCTTCAAATTTAGCTCCCAGTGTTTCTAAGGATCTCTCATGGAAACAGGATTCCCAGGATTAAAAAAAAAAAAAATAAAAAAATCAGGCAGCCCAGTACTCACCGGGCCATCTGAAAGATACTGACAGTGCTACCTCCATGTGCATCAACATGCCAGGGACACATCCACAGCTGCCTGTGGTGATGGATACAACACACAAAATAGACTACTCTGCCAAATGCAGGAAGAATTTCTCCCCTACTCCCAATTTCTGCATGGCCTTTGTACCTCCATGTGCTAGCACAGGTAAGCATGGGCTGCTCTAAAAGCATTTTAGGAACGTTGGTGACAATGTACAGAATATATTTAGCAGTGTAGCACCATGCAGCTAAAGGATTTAAAGCTGTTTGAAAGACGTGGTAATTTAAATCCAAACAATTCAGCTTCAAAGGAATCCTTATCACATGCACAATATCCCATGCCTAAATCAGCCAACAGCAGCAGAGAACCAAAGCAAGCCCCTCCCTGAATGGACAATTATTAGGAGTGGAAAAACCATCTGAATTTTATACCTTATCTAAACTTGACTGAATAATTATTAGTATTGGTGGGATTTAGAGAAAAGACACAAACAAAAAGCTGTCTCAGTAAGATACACAGACATAAACCATTATGTGACTTGGACCAGGATGGCAGGTTGCAATGAATGAAGAGAGAAAGCCTACAGTAAGTATCGCTTGCCAGAGAAAAAGGAAGACAGCCCAGCTAGGCCAGGATGGACCCATATGTGCAGCAAAATATATTAGTGAGTTGCATCACACACCTCTGGGAAGCTAGCATGCAAGAGGGGCTCTAAGGAAATCCTACTACCATGAGGATCTCCAAGAGGAGAAAAAGATGTTGTTCTCACTTGTGCAGGGCTGAAGATGTAGGCTCTGGATGTTTTGGAAGCCAAAGGCTGAAATGCTGGCTTGGGAATAGATTTGGGTAGGATTTAATCTCAGATTTTTGCCTTCAGGAAAGGAATGATAGCTGTAGTACGAAGTTGCTCCACTAGATGTGGTGATATTTCCACAAAATACTATTTTCTACATCCTTTTGTGTGGCCCTCTGTTTCTAAAATACTCTGAATTCTTCCTACACTAACATTCAAGTATATATTGTTTTATTAGGCCTACTGAAGAAAAATAAGAAGTCAAAATAAAGAATATTACAAAAGCAAGAATTTCCATGTTTTAGATGTGCTGAAAAAAAACGTGTTTTAGGGATACCTGCTTATGTTTTAAATTAGAGTAATCATTGCTGGAAGAGAAATCCATCCAACTTATAACAATTCCTGCACAACATCTCAGCAATTCTCCATCTCAACAATTCTGAGAGTGAGGCTCACTCAGCCTATGGGATTTGTTTTAATTGAGCAGATCTTAGTGATAGCCAAAGCTTTGTAAATTTTTCTTTTTTTACATCAAGATGTTCATAGGTCTAAGTTTAAACTCAGACCTAGCCGCATTCATATCTAGAAATAATGAAGATGCAGATAGACATAGGATGGGTAAGTATGAGCATTAACATACCTACTTCGACTGTGCTATTCATATACTTTCCTCACAAAAGAAATCTTCAGGATAGGAAACAATTTACGTAGTAATCACTACATAAAATAGCATGATGTTAAAGATGATGTCAGAATGTGGAACATCGCATTCCTCACACTACCAACTGCCTTAGTCTCTCTCCATTCATACTCCAGTTTAGGCAATGCCTATGTTAGATGTCTGCAGAGATCTCCTGTATACCTAAGAATGTCAGATATTTATAATTCAATTTACCTTGTGAGATTTTTTCCAATGATAGACTTTTTTCTAAAATATTATCTGTGTAGATTAATGCTTCAGTTAAGAAAATAATTTTTATTATTATTGTGTTGATCTGTACAATGCTATAATAGGTTTGTACTGAAAATTATGTAGGAGACAGAAAAGAAGCAGCTTATTGACGTGTTGGTAGACCAGAGCTCTTAGCAGCCTAACCACCTCTCTAAGATGCCAGAGGGCTAACAAAAAACATTTGCACTTCTTGAAAGCTGACTAATGGTATTTATTAATGTAATGATGGCATTATGCTACTGAATTTCTGACAAAGGATACCTAACAATGATGGAACAAACACTATTTTTCGTTCAGGTGTAGTTCTCTAAAGGATGAGTCAAATGATTAGCTAGTCTGGTTTTTTAGTGAACAAAAGGCTCTTTACAGACTCCCATTAGAACCTGCTGCTTGTGTCTCAGCGGTGTGTACACACACACACAACGAGGGAGGATCTAAACAGCTGCCAGGGGCTTTGGCACAATACACTGCAGAGTAAAATTTTTAAATCTATAACAATATGTGTATATTAGAACATGATCCAAAAAATACATTGTGTGAGCTGAACAAGCAACTTCTGTAAGGCACTAGTTTGCAGCAACTGGAGAGCAGCAAACACACCAGCAGAACTGCCTGCTCTCAAATCAAATCCTACTGACTGGAGGAGAGAAAGAAATCTTCTGAAGTCCCACTATAAAAAGCATATTTCCTTTAGTTTTGTCCTGTATAAAGTGTTAGTATAATAGCTCTAAAACTCCTAAAATAGTTTGAAGATGACACTTAACACATTCTCTAAAGACCAACAGGAAACACAGTACAATAAAATTATTTATCTTTTACTTGATAACCAATGTCAATTTATCTGAACCTCTAATCAACTTAGGCTTTCAACCTCACATGTTTGTGCTGTCTCAATATTTTCAGGTTTATTTCTTTTTTGTACACTTTCCCACTAACGGGTATGTGTTCCTACAATGTTCTTATAAACACGGACTTTTACCTGTTCAAAGTAAAGGTCAACACTGACAAGCAGTTACTCCGTTCCATTACTGGGCAAATTTTGCATACATCCTCTCTCACAAACACTGCATATACACTCTGGATACTTAGCTGGTCACTAATAGCTATAAGTACAGCACAGATACTTGTAACAGTAGATATTTTACTTAACATGCTCATAGATTCCGTCCCTGCTACAAAGCACGTTAGCCAACATTACAGCCCTGAAAACATAACTTCAGGAGACTTTATCACAACACATTCAATAATAACGTAACACTGGCCATCAAAAATATAATCACAGAAGTTTCTTTGAATCAGTGTTTCCAAGACTGCAGTTACCTGAAGGTGTTTCAGACATGTATTGAAAGTACCAGGTGCTTCAACTGTGACTCACTGCTAATACATCAGAGTTTACTGCTTGTCAAGCTTTATTTGTCAGAATCTGCAAATACAATAGCCACGGTAAAATCAAGATAATGAGTCATGATAATGTCAGAGAATGACCTCAGTTTTTCTACTCTACAACAGGTCATATGGTGACTCTTTTTTACCATGAAAAGTTATTTCTGGATGATCTGTTTTTTCAGGAAAGCAAAATCATCCTCATCCAGAATAACCGAATTGGGAATAAAGTGTCCAGAGATTTACAAACAGAGCAGTATTTGAAAGCCATAAGTAATGATTAATCAAATATGCTTAAAACCATACTACTATGTGTTGTGATCCTGCCTCCCTGAACAGAGTTATGCTGGGTTGGTACTTAAATGTGGCTCAGAGGAACACCTGGATGCTCAAGAAAACAGAGCAAGTTAGTGCTGAACCAATTCTCCAGTGTGATGTTAGCATAACTATCCTACTGCAGTTGTAAATTAAATACAAGACAAGGTTCTAACCATTCACGATCGTTACAGATCCCATGATACCTGAATGCCAGTTTCGGTAACCCAGATAAATTCCAGTTTGTAAAATTTCTTTTGTACATGTTCACTGAGGTTTCATTAGAGTATAATATTCTTCTTCCCTTCTTGTTTGAGATTAACATGTTCAGTGCCACAGAGAGTAACAACAGCTGTTATATTTTTGTGGTGAGTGAAGTCACTACTATATATAGTTTGCAATCAGGATGTACAGCATCTAGTCAAAGGATGATACAGGTAAGAGGTGTTATAATGATTCCATTTTCAGAGAAGTACCATGGAAAACCAGCATGATGATTTAGTGATTTTCTTCTTGCCTCTGTTCATCACAGAAGAATCATTCTATAATTACATTATTCAGTTTTATAGATCTTTGCTGACATTTTTGTAGATTTTTTTTCTTTTTAAACTGGATACCTATAAAGAAAATGTTAAGAAACCACCTCCTCTCTCAACATCATGCACAAGTAATCAACTATAAGGATAGTTTGCAGAGAATTAATGAGTTTTAGAAATACAGCATAGCAATTACATACAGAACTTGTCATAAAAAACTTACAGGAAGCAAGTAGAAACATAAAAGCCTCTCTTTTTTATTCCAAGAACCAGAGAGTGTTTTACTAATGCATCAGAAGTTGCTAAATACCTCAGGGCTCAGAAATACATGGGGCTACAAGACAAAAGAGAAAGCAAAAGGTTGCCAAAGGTTTTGTAGATCAAGAGCAGCACCTTGAAGCCACTCAGACCAAGTCTCACTGGCTAAGAACTGGGAGTCACACAGTTCCAAGTTGGCACAAAGACATCCCAGTTCAGCATTCATAAATTGCAAAAACTGCAAGTGGTGGGAAGTGTACACTGAAGGCAAAAAGCTCTAAACCAGATCACAGCAAAACCCAAATCAAATGTATATACAGAAACATCTGCTTTCATATAAAACTACAGATAAGGGACAAGTTCTCTATTAAAATACCCTGACTTAAATGAAGAATGCGATTCATCCCATCTCACAACTCCAGGACACTTTGGGAAAAGGAACAGTAAACTAAACTGGATTTTAATATATAGTCTAAAATGTTTGTACCTAGTTGGCTACATTAAAGTTATATTCAAACAATTTCCTACTTTCAAAGGGAAGTAAGCATTGAAATGTTGTTTCACTCCCTTAAGTAAGCCAGACTGGCCACATTCACATGCCCTAACAAATAATTGCTTTGTTGTTTCTTTTCCAGTTTATTTGCCTGCAATAATTAAGGTGCTTTCTCTAAGCTACTCGGCCCAGGAATTACATGGAGTTATGTTCTATAGGCTAAATAAAGGACATTGCCTCTGATCTGCTAGCAAATTTTAAGAGTGGATCATCCAGACCCAATTAACTTGTCCTGTTAGACTGTTTTTGTTGAGAGATGCAGATGAGAATAGCTTAAAGCCAGGTTGCACGAAGCAACACGTGCTGGCATTCTTAGCAGTGAGGATTAAGAAGAAATGCAGAAAGCTCTGTGTATTTTTCACGTCCCTTAAGGTCATGAAGAGAATGTCCCACTCAGCCACCTGAATGGTAGAAATTACAACAGGCAAAGCCCAGGCTGTATTTTATCTCTGCAGTTCCGCAGCAAAGGAGCTTGTCCATCTTCCCTTCTGCCAACAACAAGCAAATTAATCATACACAGCAGACTTTGGTTACACAATGATAGATGTGAGAAAGGGAGGCAGCTAAACAGTTTGTGTTCAGCACAACACCCTGAAGTTAACATTTGAAAAATATATACAGGAAAATTAGTACCCACTAGCATGAAAGCGACCCTGGGGTTTTCTTACTGTGTGTGCATATGTGAGAAGCGCTCTGCTGTATATTGCCAAAGTTTTGTTTACAAGGGAAGTTTTCTCCTGCAGATACATTTCAGCCCAAACTGCGAGAGTATGAGCAAGAGTAAAGAGTCACTAGTGCAGTGGAATGGGCTTAAAATGTATTTTCATGCAATATCAAAGGGAAGAATAAAATCCTGGGCCAGATTCTCAGCTGCTGTAAAGTCGTCCTTGATCCACTGACTTCACCAAGCTTGCACTGATTTTAAACTCTAACATCCCTTGAATCTCCTCCTGTTGCTCTTAGGCAAAACACAGTGATAACAGCTGTGGAAAATGCCGCCAAAGGAACCAAGCACAACCAGTGGCATGACTCAGGTAGCTGCTCATGTATGACACAGAAGCACAGTGGCCAAGAATACACAGATACATGATGCTTGGCTACACCAGTCAGACCTGAAACAAAGCTACATAAGTACAACCACATTGCTGTTATACAGCAAAACCAAGAGATCAGATTTTGGTCTTGCTTCTACCTACTGCGCGCTCTGATCCTGCAGGCAGCCACTGCAAAATGGATATGCTGTGCCCATGTGGCCCCACTCAAGGTGCTGCTCTCACCCACGCTGCACCACTCACAGGATCAGAATCAAAAATTTAACAAACTTCACTCAAGTCAAAGTTGTGGGGGATCATGTAAAAGGAGATCTGACTCCTTTTTCAGATGCACGGGGTGTCCGTGCCCAGGGGCAGCAGCAGAGCTGAGGGGTCTCTGTGAGGAGAGGCCGAGGCTGGCCCGGGGAGGGGGCCGCTGCCAGAAGGTTCCAGCAGCCCCACAGCCAGGCCCCACCGAGCCCATCAGTCCCACAAGTGGCACCTCAGGGGAGCAGAGGCAAGAGAAGGGAAAACAGCACCAGGAGTGGGGAGAGGCAGAGGAGCTGAGAGCAAAGGAGGGAGGCTGAGGTGGGCAAAAGGGGTATCCCCAAGTGTTGTCCGTCCATCCCTGCCATTTCAGGTACCATCAAGAGAGTCGTTGCAGACAGATGACAAGAACTTCTGTCTCTATCTATTTTGAGTCCATGCTTTTTCAAAGGCAAATGGCATATACCATTTCTATCTTACATTTTCAAATACATTTCTGAACACCAAATGGAGCACACAGGAATCGCTGAGGGTGGAATTTTGCTTTCTGAAATAGAGGCCTATTTTTAAGAGGTGAGAAAAGCTCCTTGTGGATTCATACTTACATAGGGGACCCGAAGCCCCTGAGAACAACCAGTTTCCTAAACAAATAAAACCAGCCCCTGACAATAAAAATACCTTCTTCAGCATGTTAAAAAACAGGGAAGCAATTAGCTGAGTATTCAAAGCAAAAGCAGATATTTGAGTAAGATAATACCTTTGAGGTGGTGAACATTTGAATTTCCCTTGTTCTTTTTTTCCTCAAGAGCAACCTTTCCAACATGCATACTACTTTTGTTTCCAGAGTAATAAGACACAGAAGACAGTCAAAAGCCTTTGCGTAATTTCGATTAATGATACACCTTGTTAATGTCTCAACTCAGAGCATACATGCCTGGCAAAATTATAACAGTGAGGGTATTTCATTAACAAAATAGTTTACCAAAACTTGTACTGAACTCTCAGTCACTGAAACTTCAAATGAAGGTTAACAATTTTTATAAAGATTTTGTTGCAATTTAACTGGCATTATGTACAGCTGTTATATTCTGCTTTGCAGAAAAAGACAGGTTGAACACAACGATCCTTACTAGCCTTAAGAAACCCAGTCAATATTATGTAGAAATACTGCATCCATTTTCCAAAAATCAGGTGCCAAACTTCAAGATTTTTGTAATGTTAATAGTCCTTTTCCTGTAGCCTTCCTTCTCACTTGCTGCTGTGAACTGCTGCCCACTTGGTTTATAAGCTTAGATATTTTTCCATGTCAGGTTTAGAAGTACAGCGGCCTTCTTTCTGTGAGAGGAAAGCTGTGCTATTTATGACAAAAAGCACAAATCCAACTTCTCAACACCCTGGAAAGCCCAACAGTATTTTTTTGGGGGATTTAAGCCTCAGCATTCATAAAAATGGATCCCTTCAGTGCAGATTCATTGCACTGTACCTTCTCTGCAAAGGTAAGGGTTATTTTCACATCCACTGCATTTGCACCTTATTGAGAGAGAACCTTTTACAATATTTATAACTCATTCCCACAGCTAAGGGGAATGATTCAGAAAATACAATGTTCCTTCTAGCTTTGCATAAACCTTCTGTCCTGTATGACAGCCCTCCAAACCTCACTATACGTCTTGCCCATTACAACTTTAGTAGTAACATCATCATCACCACATTAGTCTGAACACCCTAAGGCTTCTTATCCTAGAGTTTTCCCCCCATGTCTGACCAGGAGCTTAATTCTAGCAGCCCAAAAGAATAGCCATAAATAAGCATGTTTCAAGCACCTTCTTGCAAAGGACTTACTCTTGGTAAGAAGTCATTAGTAGAAGTTATGCAATGCTCTTCATGATTATTGATTCCCATGTTTTGTTACGCTTGCTTTCTAGCGACAATGAAGAAATAGTGCTGTCATGAAAACAATACCTTACACGAACAATTTCTTGAACTTACATTTTTCCAGCTAAGCTAAGCTATAAAGCGTCTTACTGAGATAACAATAACACATACAAAGCAATGCAATACTAAAAATAAGACATCTATGTGGATATGCCTCCTCCACTTAATTGCAAACAAGATTAGCACAGTGTATAATCAATATAAAATTGTGTTAGCCGTACAGGCTGTTTTCTACCAACATGTAGCTAAATGCAAATACACGTTTCATTTTAAAATCTCTACGCTTTTATTTCGACACAGTAGAAAATGCTATGCCATCGTTATAGCACTAAATTCTTCTCGCAGTCGGAAACAATGGGTGTAACTGAGAAGCTGCAGCAAAAAGACAAGACAAACAAAACCAGTTGCAGCCTGTAGTCATGCTAATTAAAATAAATCTATTGCCAGTGTCTTACACCAAGTTAAAAATCGCGAAGAAATGAAGATGGTGTGATATGGTAGCAAGACAAGAACTGCATTAATTAAAAAGTTAAAGGTGAGGCAAAATTCCACAAAAACTAACAATTACAGTCACAGCTGTCTCCAGTACTGGAACTGAATGCTCTTCACACATTCAGTATGAATTGACAGGATTTTCTAAACCTCTGCAAGGGAGCGCCTGTCTTGCCACCCTGGTGGTGGTTCTCTTCTGTAGGGCATCCACCAGGGAACCGCCTGGGTGTGCACCTTGGGACAGAGCTTTAGCCAAGAACCAGTCTGCATGAAGGAGCAGAAGTGCAGATAACACACTGTCTTTTCTGCTAAAAAGAAAGCTCGAGCATCAATTCTTCTGCCATGAAACGCATTTTCAGTCCCATTTGCCATTACACCAAGGAAGCCATTAGCACTGTGCCTCAGGAATGAGAGGTAAAACATAAGTTAGACAGAGCCTCAGTGGCCAAATATCAGGTTATATGTTTTCCAAGCCTTGCCCTGAACTTCACCTGGATCCCCAACCTACGCAGCACGGTGCTTACCTTATCCGCTCCCTAATCTCATGGGGCTAAAGGGAGAGACTGGAAGAGTTTTGCAACTTTTGTTCTGTCCTAATTGCCATCAAAGAAACACAACAGATAAGGATAGTCCTATCTCTAAAAAAAGTTTTTTTTACATCTATTTTCTACTTTTATAATTATCATCCAAATAAGCAGAATATACACACACAAGTTTCTGAGAATATACAAGTCGTACCATCATTATGGTAAGCTTATAGCTAAGATTTTCTCACCTCAACAACTTTAGCAAACACCCACGTGATTCACAAACAAGGATTTGCCAGTATTTTTACTGGAGGCTAGAAGTTTCCTGGAAAACATACTGAATTGGCTACCTTCTGCTTTTATCCTACAGAAAACAACAGAATAGCATTTTTAGTATAGACATCCCTCTAATGAAATAGCAAGGGTACACAGTAGCTATGGTCTGCTCATAAATCATGGTATTTTTGTATAAGGAAAACACATTAATATAGTGAAAAAGAATCATGAAGTAACTAAATACGGACACACTTTAAAACATAAGATTACAGTGAAACGGAACATTTGCAAAATACCTAACCAGTCATTTTCACCTGGAGAGGGTTGGGTGTTATTTTTCATTAACATGAAATTTAACTACTGATTTATTCGCTTATCCTTGAAAGATCAGCCTCTGTGGGTCTGGTTCTCAGTCTGCAAATTTTGTTCCGGAACTCCAAATTAAAAATAGCAAAAGAGGAAACTAATGAGTCACACAAGAAGTTCAACCTAGCCTTAAGGGACATGCATGACCACACATCCACAAGCGGCAACACCAAAAATCTCTGGCAGGAAACAGGTGACCTCAGTGAAGTTTCCACTCTTGAGGCAAACAGTGTTGACATTCAGCAACAATGCCACCATCGAAAAACCCTTCCACTGTCACTGAAAATTACCTATGGAGTTGATAGAACACATGATATAAATGGCCAAATTGGATTTTTTCCAGCAGGGGAACAAAAACCAACCAACCCACCCACCCCAACCACAAATCAGGACAATACTACCCCTTTTTCTACACTTCTAGTGATGACAGCTTCTCAGGGTTTCGTCCTGCCAACAACTGTAGAGTCTGTGTGTCTGTGCATGTTATCAGAAAAGTATACTTAAAAAAATAGCCTTCTGAATAAGAAGCAAAGTAGTTAATGGGTATCTAATACACAGTTATCATTCCCAAATAGCACTTTGCACCCATAAGAATAGAACATGGACATAAATAAAGAGCAGGTGGAGTCTCAAAAATAAACGCCCATTTGCAGTTCTTAATGCAAATAGTAGCTTCTACTAAGCACAAGTTAATTAGTAAAAATTAAAGCTAATAAATTAATACTTTTCACAAGGATAAAATAAGCCAAAGAGGATAAATATAGACTCATTTCAAATCTAAGTAGTATGTTTGATATATATATTTAGTACTAAATATATATATTTCGAGTACATTTCTATATATTATGTCATAAGGGCAAAGCTGTATGCCCAGTTACCATGACCAGAGTAGATTATCAGAAGGTTTATTTCCAGGAATCATTAGCACTGTTCTAGAGGCAACCAATAAATAGGTCAAGAAAATATTCAATATATTTATCAATTCTAACTTGTTACAGAGTACCTGTTGCACTGCAGTTCAAAATAAGAGGTTTTAATTTATCCATATTAATAACTCAGCTACTTTGGGAAGCTGGGGTCTTATTGACCTGTATGTAACCCACACCTCCTGACAATTACAGATTCCCCAAAGACTTTTGACTACAGAATGGACAAGGAAAAACTGTGATGCTTAAGTGGTATAAAGCCATTTTAGGCCTCCTTTGGGAGGATCTTCTTGCAGTTTTAGAACTACCTGCGTGTTGTGGAGGTTATCCAACAAGAATGCCAGTAAATCTTTAACTTGCTAGTATTCTGTAATAATTCAGCCCCAGTGTTTATAGGAGCTTTGCAAAATTAATGCAGAGAAACCAAGTCCTCACAACACGATGTCAGATAGTCCTCAACGTTAAAAGCTACAGGAGAGTATATGACTTAGCCATTCAGCCTAAAGGAAATGCAATCTAGAAAAGCCAGGGCATTCACACAATTCTCCCATCTTCATTATTCTGGAAGGTCTGGATTTAGTTGTTTCTGATGAGCATAACTAACTGTGCTTGCTGCTGGGGAGACAGAGGGAAGAGTTTCCTGAGGGAGTTAGAAGTTTCCTTTTAGAAAACAAAGCCAGTAGTTCATTCATCCCTGGAGATTTACTGAAAGTTAGGACAGTCCAGTATAAAGTTCTGTTCAAGTGATTTACCACTTTGCGATGTCCCAATAAGAAAAGCAGGGTGCATTTAAGACATTGTGACAACTTGGATTTCGAATGTGACAGCTTGACAGGTGAACCAGTGATGCTCACCAACACAAGTTACTGAAATAAGCCTGAGGTACAACTCCCTGCAGCTTGTAAAACAGCCATATCAGCTTGAGCGGACAGACACAGATGATGGTATCTGCGTAACAAAGATGCTCTGTCGGTCTGGATCTCACTACAGTCTCCACCATCTTTTCCAGTTGCTTCTCTCCCTTTCAGTACTACCTCAGTCTTGTTTCTGTTGATTTAGTTTTCATCCCAAACTCACTCAAATTGTCTCACTCCATCAGGTGTTTCCAGGTGGATGGTCCCAACACACTTGGTGGCCTCATAGCCCATGTTTCATTACAAACCCTCCCATCGGCACGATGTACAAAACAGCTTGCTTTGACATCTCATAGGAGAGAGCAGGAGAATAATTGTCCCTAGCTATGTTTGGGGCCTCTTGTTCCTTTTCTCCTCCCTTCTATGCACTCCCCTCCAAAATATTTAATATGTGAGAACAATCCAAGCTTCAGAAAAAAAACAAGGTAACTTTACAAAAATGAAAAAATGGAGTTTTACAGTCAGCCACAGTCAGTCTCCAAATCTTTTCTGCTCTCATAGTCCTGTCACAGAAATTACTTGTGTGTATAAGCAATACTAAAAACAAAACCCCAGACATTTTACAGCATTTTGTGAATCATACTGGTTTTAAACAAGGAGAGATCGTAGTAGCGAATACCATAACCTACCACATAATGTAAACCACCTATTCAACAGATGCCAATGATATGAGTAAATATTCTGGAACTTTAAGTGTTATTTTAAGTATATCCCAGAGGATGGTTTAAAATGCGCATTTGTACAGAAAAAAGCTATATTTGTGAATATATTCACACATATATACATATGTATATAGACAGCAGAAAAAAATCATTCTATAAAACAAAAGGTTTATGAATAAATAATTATCCCATGAGAATTGCAGTAAGGCATTCAGGAACAATGAACCCAGGTATTTAGTGCCTACACTTTTTTCTTTATAATCTATTATATGTTATATTTTATTTTCTGGTATTTTATCTCCCCTAAATACTCTGGAAAATGGTTATGTAAGTAGCTTTAACTAATGTTGTAAACAGGTTTTCAGCTATTTTGCCATATGTTAAAGATGACAGAAGATGTTACAAGCAGTGATGAGATTCATTCACAAAGAGAAAACCCAAGAATTCATGGGGTTTTATGCTCTAAGGGTAGGAAATCATTTTGGCTCTCTCCCAGAATGAACTGTTTAATCACAAAACATGTTGCACTGAATTAACTAGTAGTTCCGTGCAGCAAATCTCACTGACTCTTCACATCATCAAAATTCTCATTTAAAAGATAAACCTCCTCTCACTTAATTGATAGAAATAGGGGTATGTGCAGTTGTGACTGTTAAGGCTAAACAATATCATGACAGACACTACTGTATCAACTATCAACATTACAGGAGTTTCTTTTAACCGTCTGAATGCACCAGGAAAACTCATTTGCCATTGCCACTCAACTGTGGAAAAAGCATTACAGTAGTGGCTAGACTGGCTCTTGGGTCCTCCGCAAATGTGAAAGGCAATGAGGAGCTAGGAACTTGTATCCCTAGAGGAGACGGAGTAATTTGTCCCTTTGAAAGTATTTTGAAACACCTTAGAATATCTGTGAGCAAAGCAGGGACTAAAAGGGACATTACTTCTTAAAAGGCATTCACTCAATATTAATGCTTCTAGAGATACTTAATGTAAAACGTGGCATTTAAAACACCATCCTGGTAACAGCCTTTATTTATAAGGATTTAAGTAGACCTGCTCAAAGGCATTTGTATGTCAGACTATGAATAGGTACTGCTATAGAAAGCAAAATACATTTTTGCCTTCTCCAAAAATGCAGCATAATACTGAGCTCACTTGGAACTCCATCTGCCTTAACACTGAGATGAACAAGCTCATTCTTTTATTTTCCCTTTAAACATCAGTTCACAGTGGTATATTTCCATTCCGCCAAAAATCTCCCCTGCATTGTGCATCTCCTGGAGCACAATTAAGTACCTGTAAAACCTGACTGACTGATTTCCAATTTATAAAAAGTAATGCAATTATCTTGTTCAAATTAGATTTAATTACAAAGCCTCTGAATGGTCTAAGAATATTTTCTTGATACATGCTCAGCTGAAAACTCCCATCATTTTCAGCAGGGTACACGATATCCATTTTTGTTGTATCTCTCTCCTTCTAGTTTGATTCTATGGTTAATTGCACCATCCTGGAACATCTCTGCCTAGTTTGACAGTTAACGTTTAATTACACCACCCTTGAACATCTCTTCAAATGGTATCCGGTTTCCAAGCTGAAACATCCAAATCCAAAGGAAAGTGCTAATAACCTTTCAGAGAAGCATGTCCAAAACCCCTGCAATCCAGGAAAAAAAATCCGCAGAAAACTAGTATCCACCAATCCACCAAAGCAGCTTCCATTTTATCCTCCTTCCAGCAATGCCACATAGAGCTGGTTTCCAAGAGCACAACAGGCTGCTGCTAGATGTCAGCGACAAATTAGTAAAAATGCTATCATGATATATGCGAAGATGGAAAACGTTCCACTTACCATCTTCATCAGAATATATACTCCAATAGCATCCACAGTACCTGCATGTCAGTAGTCTCCTATTGCCTTTATTGCTTTCATTCCATAAATTGGCTTCGGAAATAAGAGCCAAAGAAAGTGATAATAATGTAGATAGGGATGCTCAGTGCCACATTCACTTACCTGCAAAAGCAAAAGCACAGGGTTTGAGCTCACTAATCACAGAAGTTAGCTAATCTTATTAGTTAGCTGCTAATTATCTCTGACACAAAGAAAGATTACACGAGGCAGGAAATGAAATGCTTTTTAACAGACATTGATTGGTTATATTGGGGAAAGAAACAAATATCATATTTATCAAGAGATCATAAACATTTCCCTTTCTGTTTGCTGAAGAGCAGATGTGACAGTGAAACAGGTGGTGGAAATATAAACCCTTCTAAAACCTCCGAGGTGTTTTCTCAGGAAGTGTCTAATGATTGTCACTAGATCTGTTGCAGCGCTTACTTTATAGGCTAACGTGATGCAAGTAGTTGCTGGGGTTTTGCCAGTGATCTCCTAGGCAACTGGCTGCTCAAAGGAGCCACAAATAGAAGCAGTAAACCCCACTCCCGATTTCAGTCTCAAAGCAGTTTGCCCTTGTAACATTCACCATGCAAGAAACATACATCCTACAAAGGTATGGGTGATCAAAAAAGCATGCATTCCCTTTCCTAACATACTACAGCCACAGATGACAGGAATAAGAGTCAGATTTGTGCATTACTTCCAAGAAAATAACTGAATAGCTTATTAAAAAAATGTTTTCAATTCAATAGATTTTTACAAAGAAAATCTCAATTAACAACAGTACAGTGTTCACACAGACTACTTAGTCATACGAAGTACTTATGTGGGCTCCTCAGGCATCAGAGAAAATGAGAACTTATTCTTGTATATTTTAAAGATTTATTATAATGACTTTATATGGTTCCTTATTTCTGTTTAGCCTACAATACAAGCATAAATTTATTACTTAGGTCACTCGTACATTTTATTTAGTACGACAATAAATAGCAAGTGAAAACCTAGAAAGAGTAATCTGCTCTCAGCTGTTCTGAATAACCCATTCATATATATTACTTAATTACATCTCTCCAACAATAACAATTCATCATTCATGCTTGCTCATTAAATATAATTTTTATTTCTTCAGCAATTTTCTTTGTAAGTGATTTGAAAAACAGCAGGTATTTTCTTTTATAAAGAAGTATTAGGATTATTAAAAAATTATTATAGAGCATCTACACAACAAGCTTATTTATATCTTAGTTTCCTCTGTATTTATATAACATTATAATATTATGCAGAGAAAATTAACCATTCTCCAGGACAGGTTGTGGAAAGAATTAGGAGTTCTCTCGGCAAATCAAAAGAATTCTAGTTTTAGAATATATTTCAATATAAAAACGTGGATGCTTTCAGAAAAAGGTATTCCCTGAGTTATTAAAACATAGAGTGCAGATGATAGATAACAGCAGGCATAGATTCACCAACAAAGTAAACACAACCAAAACATAAGAAAATCTCATGCTGCTAACTAATGTCAGTGTCATACTGACAAGGTCAAAATTAATTTTAAAGCCTCCTACAATTTCTTAACAGATAAAACATCAAGGAAATACATAAGTAAGCACATTACTCATATAGACACCTTTATAAACAGACACAAATACATGTCACAAGCGTATACAACTTTATCAGTTTTTATTTGAATAAATACATAGTTCAGTTTTAAAACTTGAGGCAGTTTTGCGGGTGTGTAAAGGTTTCACTATATAAAAAGTCTTACAATGTCTTGTTTAGGCTAATTACAGAGTTTTACTGTAACTTGGAATGTATTATTTACAGGTCTTTAGAGCTACAAAGATGTCTGGTTGAAAAAGGAATCATTATATACAGTTCATACTGCATGATGAAAATAAGAAGATGTACATAAGCTAACCCGCGTATCAGAAACAGCCTAGGTACATCACACAAACCTTGAGTCTAATATAATCTACTTTTCAGCTGCATTGCTTCTGAGATAACTTGCACAGAGATTTCTGTGATACGTCCACGTAATGTTGTAGTGTGTCACGCAGACACAGCCAAAGTGACCTATCAGATTATCTCATTCACCCTCTACTGACACAGGGTACGTAGCTGCCAGATACACAGCATACCTGGAATTAAACTGCTTTATAATACTTAGCTGCTGAGCCAGGAATCCAATTCTGAGTAGATATACACTCTCTGTAACTGTTCTTCGGTTGGAAGTGTTGCGCATTAGAAGGCCCATCCTTATGTGAGCAAATTAGTTTACAGTCTGTTACTGAACAGGGCATCTCTTCAGCTGATGGGGCAACGAGCATCTCATGAGGTCATTTCCTTCCTTTTCTTGAAAACTACTTTCTGTTTGGAGTTTCAGTGGCAATACACAGAGTTAATCTCAGTCTAACAGCTCATCTGAAAGCTTCCACAGCTGCTGATCACATGGAGGATCTGGGTAAGTTGAAAGGGATGGGGACAGCCATCACCCACCAAGCCTTTGAAGAGATCCCGCAAAAGGTCTCAGCTGGACAAAAGCAATAGCTAAGGGCTTTGGCAAGCTTGGCCTCAGGTGCACAAGGTGGCAAATAGCAATTTTGCAGGTATTTCTGCAGAACAATAACAGACCTGATCTAAGACCTCACAATCAACAGCAATAGCTAAGAAAAGGACAAGGTGCACATATATTCTCTACGCCCTTTTGGAGAGGCAACAACAGCAAGGAAGGCTGAAGCACAAAAAAGAACACAACAGCAGCAGCTGTGCTGAAGGACATAAGGCTATTAGAAAATGAGGGCAAATGGCCGCCTTCAGTATTGATTTTATCCAGAGAGTAACATAAAGAATAAATGTGAAGCAAGACCTCCTGCATTAGGATTCTCCATTGCATGGACAATTTTTGCAATATGTTGCTAGACTGGAGAGAAGAACAGCTACCTGCACAATTTACAGCACAACATTTCTTCAGCGTTTAAGACCAAAGCGCCTGTGCCACTCCTACAAGGATTTATGAATGGGAAGTTGTTCTTTGCTATCAAAGTTCTACTATCTGAGGAAACCAGAAGCATTATTAAAAAAATCCACAGAGACAAATGAACCATTGTCAAAAGATGTTCTGAAGGACAGAAGAAAGTGTACTAATTAATTCAAGGAGAAATTTATGAAGAGACCTTACATGTTACATTGAAGGGACTAGTAATGAAGTTATTTGCAACTGCTGCGTTTCCAGGGAACAAACTTCATTGCAAGTCTGGTAGGGAATTATGAAAACTAAGGGGCTCAGGTTTATTTCTTCAGCTGCAAACAAGTTACCACAGGATAAATGAGCACACTTCCCACAAGAGAGAAACCAAGAATTTTCATTCGCTTTCCAATGCCCAATTTTCCACAGAAAGACAACAGTGAAAAAATACACCAAGTCTGTCATATTCTTCCACCTGCCTGAATATGCTCTGTAAAGGAGATGAGGGGAGAACCAGAAGAGCTGGCCACTGTTCTCAACCACAGCCAGGCAAGATTAGGTTTTGCCTTTTTTTCTCTCGATCAGCTAAACGTAATGCAGGAGACCTCTGCTAAGATTTCTGAAGGTGCAAAAAGCAGAATAAATGATATCGCACAGGCTGAAAAGACAGAGAATGGGATGGAGGCAGTAACTGAGCTGGGCAAAAGTCTTAGAAATCAGGATACAGAATATTAACTTCCTGCAGAAAGACAGAGATTGAAAGAGCAGCATGGCAAAAGCACATGCCAAAGACCCAACAAGTCTGGGGGAAAAAAGGTTGTCAGAGCTGACAGAAAAGGAATGAGCTTACAACAAACCCAGCCAAGAGAAAACCATGGCATAAGCCAACTTTACATCAGTAGAAGTGAACAGAAAATGACAGATTTTAGAATGCTGCAGTATGAAAAGCCAAGCGATGACAGAAGGAGGAAAGAGAAGGAAGACTTCTCAGGGCACAGTCAAGGTTAGCAGAGGATCAGTATGAAAAGGAAACACATTACTTTTCCCTCCCATTTAAGACAGACCCACTGTTTTACAATGTGATGGTATTAGGAAGGCAAGAAAAGCTACACCTGGACAGTGAAAGTACAGTTATTTAAAGAGTAGAAAGAAGAGAAGTACTAGTCAGAATAGAAGTAAGGGAAAAAACCATGAGAACAGAAAAATATAGGAGAACAAGTATGAACAAGAACAAAATACTTTACAGGGTTTGAAACTAGAGTAAGCAATTCCTGTAGACTAGGGTAGGGTATGAGGTGAGAAGGATGGAATCAAACAACATTTTGAATATAATGTAAAGGCAGCATGAAAATTCTGGTCAAGTGACAAAGTGTCCTATCAATGTCCGGTGAAGCACTGGCACAAATATGAGCTCCTTTTAGGTGTTGCATTCAAAAGTCAAAACGATGCTAATGACATGGTACCTTCTCTGAAAATGTGTAGGATTCTCAAAATCAGGACTTTCAGCAAGATAAACAGATGCTGGCACAGACAGAGGTGATACTCCGTGGAGCAAGCAAAAAAAAAACCAAAATCAACAAATTAAAAACAGCTACAGTTTAGGGAAACACATCCTCAGTCCCCACTCCATACATGTCCAGTTAAACTATGCATGAGCTCTACTCAGCTTCTGAGTAATAACCCTGTTGTCTTAAGTGCTGTTCACCAGATGATACTATTACCTTCTGCTGCTGAAAAGTTAACTAAAACCAAAAGGTAGATTTTTTATTTTTATTGCATACAATAAGCAGGAAACAAAAAAAAATCATTACACTAAACGCAGTAAGATACTCGCATCAGCAAACCTATAATTCTACACATTATGTCTAAACCAAACAGCCTGAAAAAGAATATGAGGTTCTCTGGTCTGCAATGAAGAAGATGTCAATGGAGGCTTGCGTCAGCACTTCCGCTGAGACTCCAGACACCTCAGAAGAGTCACATGATCTATTCACTATTCAAGCCTGTCTTTGAAGAGCAATGGTTCTTGTTTCACAACTGGTGACAGTGCTGGTAGTCACCTTCACCTACAGGAGCTGATCACAAATTCCCAAGAAGTTTTCTCTCATTCTACCAGTGGGCTGGAAAATGAGACAGATGAACACAGACATAATTGAAGTCCCTAAAGGCAGTATAGATCCTTCATCTGAACAAGATTAACTTCTGTCCCAGAACATAAAACACTGCAAATACCAACCATCAGTTAATTCATGTCCTTGTGCATCAATTCCTGTTGTCCTATAGTTAACAAGCTGAGCAGAGGCCTGGGGTTCACTCTGGCAGGGCAAACTGTAAGAAGCCAACTACTAGACCTTGAAGCATTGACTCTCGCATAAAGTGTCACAAGCTTTAATGCAACTGAACAAAACTGTTGATTCTTAAGCGGATTTTGGATCTGATTTCTACCAAATAAGATGTCCTTCTGTTCACTCTTTCTGATTTTATGACATCAAACAGTACGGTTCCAGTTTTTACTATCTGCAGTCAATGAAGGATGCAAATCTGAGAAGTTTTTTTCTGTACAGAAGCGAATAATACTAATATTGTGAAATGCCCCTTTGCTCCATTTACATTTCAAAATTAAAGAGAGATCTGCTACGTCTTTCAGGCATCATTTTCCAGGCCCTGCAATTCACTGTTAAGAAACAAGGACTATTGAGAAATAAGGGATGTCTAGAAGACTGCAAGACACAAAAAGAAAAAACTTTAACATTTGAAAGGACGTGACATTTTTTGAAGCAATAATTTTCAACAGTGGAGGAAGACTTGCATTCTTTGGAAAAGAAAAATCTGTTCTACTTTTAGGAGCATCATCTATTGAATAAGATACTATTCACCTTGTAAAAGTAACTCGGGGGTCATGTAAAGTCACTCTGACCACAGCTGTTGGAAGAAAAAATAATAAATGTCTAAACAGCTGTGTTGCAATCAGATAAAACCAACTAAACTGAAAGTGACTGAGGCAGCTGTTTTAAAAGAAATGTTTATCCATAGTTAACTGGTCTCATGCCACTGAACAGTTTAGATAGACTGCAGTTAAAACACATACCCACTCTACACATTCTTTTTAATCACACGTGAACATGTTCACACAGAGGCAGGGAAAAATGCCAAGGGCTCCATTAACAATACCCGACATGACATTTCATCCTCCTAGAAGACGGGCTGGTAGCTCATGAGTGCTGTAGTCAGTCTAAAGGCAAAAAGCTCGCCCACCCCCTGCACACCCAGCTAGCAGGAAATCACCGGTGGCAAAAACCCCCCCCCCCCCCCCCCCCCCTGAAAAAAACCACCCAACAAAAAAAAAACCCCAACACAATCAAAGAAAACCCAGAATTCCTGAAAACAGAAACTCACTCCACATATAACTACTTTGAAGGGGGGGGGGAATCAGCAAATGCTTTTCTAGAGGAAAACACCATTTATTCCAATTCACAGGGAGCAACAAGGATCGAAAAGTGGCGGTCCTTATTGTTTGGCTAAAGTGAAATACTTTTTCTGCCCAATAATCCTGTGAAGGCACATAGCAATAACAGATCTATAAACTAAAACAGAATGTAGTGGTTATCTCCTGGAGTTTAATTTTTCAGTGATTGTGCATGGCTCCAACTTTAGTTTATGCAAGATTTTAACAAGCTGGAACTATGAGAAATTAGGACAGGAGAAAATTTATTTCACAATGAAATCCCTGAAGCACTAAGCATTAATTTGCATTTTAGCAGAAATTCATCATCTGACCATGTCACAGATATCCCCCACCCACAGTTTCTCTCTTCTCTTTGCTCTTAGCTGGGTATCTTTAGACCAGGAGTCTCAAGTGAAAAAAGTAGACACGGAGGCTATTGCTAAGGTTGGGCTGAAATGGAAAGACTGAAGCTAAAACTGCTGCTGGGATTGTTTTTTCCATATGGTCGCTGCATATGTGGCCTGAATCCCAAAAGGTTCCTGAGGAAACCCGAAGCCTTTGTACTAGGCTTCTCTTAAGGACAGTTTGGAAAGGTAAAGACTGAAAAATATAGTGCAGTGGGTTATAAAGGATTCTCCAAAACTCAGGGACTGTGTTGAGCATACTGACAGCAGCACTTACCTGCGAAGGCTGACACAAAACACAGTGCAAAATTTGATGAAAAGAACAAATTTTGCACATTCGTCAGTTTTCCCTCCTATACTTTCTCTCCGTAATTTTTCAGAAAAACAGTGGCTCTATAGTAGTTTTAATGATTTCTTCACTAAAATAATTTCTATTGCTTTTGGTACAATGCCAGCTGATTCCACAGCTGAAAAAAAAAAATAACAAAAAGCTTGCTTTTGATCCACTACTTATTTCATGAAAGGAAACACTTACCCTTTCAGTCACAACACAGGCATTGTTTTCCATGAAGTACCATGCCTTATTTGGCATCAAGACAACACTTGGCACTTTATCCAGAAGTACCAAAATTTACCTCATAGGACTGGCATGCACAAGTGTTATATATCCCACAATTATTTCAGTAAATACCAAGTCAACCTCATTAAACAGCATGCACAAGCACATCGTAATGAATTAGGCTAATGCCAGAATAAAAAAAAAAATAAACACACCCAATTGACACTTAAGGCAATTATTTAGTGGAAAAGAATGATGAAAAAGTAAAATACATACTTTGAGAATTTTTAAAGCAAAATCAGACACCTTTCTAAAAACCATGCTTTTGTTGAACTACAAATTATGGAGCTGGTTAAAGAAAAATCAGAATGAAATTCTCTGCCTCATGCTGTGGAAGAGTTTAATCACCTCGATTCTTCCTAGCTCCATGTGCTATGAATTTATGAATTTCAGATAAGTTAAGCATGCTTAACTTATCCTGGAAGAGACTGAAATGCTTGCAGGTATTAGCCCTAATACCTGAAGCCAGCTGGAGCTCAGGCAGTTGCTGTACCCATCTCAGAAGCTGCAATCACAAAGGCATCTGACAGGAAGAGCAGGCAAATTTCAGGTGGGCAACAGCGTAAGGATCCTGCAAAATTGGATTTTGGCATCTCTATATCTGAGTTTACAACAATCTTCCTGCTAAACATTCCCCAAAAGGTGAATTCAGCTCAGAACATTTATCTGCATCAAAAATCCTGCTGAGATGTTATGAAGTATACAGCACGTGTGTTTTTGTGCTATTGTAAAATACACAAAGGCAATTGTGCAGCATACTAAAAGTGGGGCTAATAATTTATTGACTGTATTTTGCCATGGTTACCTGGATTTATAAACTGTGAGAAAGGAAGTATTTAGTTTGACTCTGCAGGAAACTTAGGAGAGTAATAGTCAATATTGATGAACTAGACTGAAGAAGAGTATTATTTGAGGACACTGGAAGCTGCTTTGGGAAGCCTGGTGCAAAACAAACCAAACCTCCTAAAGAATTTTTCAAAGAACTGACCTTTACTATTAATGGAAGCAGAATACAGCTATTCTGGAGGAACTGTGCGGTTTACTAGGATTTTCATTTCTGTCACTCGGAGTACCTTCACCATAACTTTGCTGGAAAAGTCCTTTAAAAATAAACCAGTGTTTGCAACCCACTACAAAAAACAACTTAACTAGGTCTTCTATTTTCAACCATGATGTACAGTCCCACATGCGCGAAAATTACTGCGGAATTGTTATTATTTCCCCTACTTCATATATCAGTTTAATGTTATTTATTCTGTGTAGGTGAATAGGTAATTACACATTTCCAACCCTCATTTCTCAGCTAGGTTGCTATCTAGTTTCTCTAAGTTATTTAGGCTGTTACTCATGCTTACTTTTGTAGAATAGCAGCAAACCGCTCAAGGTTAGCAATACAAGCATTCTGCAAGTGATATTCAAAGTATTGGCACTGTAAGTAAAAGGTGACACATTATTTACTGTGCAGTGTCATTGACAAATATTTTTTGAGTGAGTCAATTAAGAGCTCTGCACAGATCAAGTGATCTCCCACCTGGAGAAAGAGCACACCTCCTTGGCCTGCCAGGCACGTTTACAAAAAGATTTTGCCAAAAGTATGGTTTGAAGCCCTTGGTAGAAACTATACTGAAATAGAAAGCTAACTTAAAAGTTACACCAGATTTCCAGATGCAGCGCTGTACTAACATGGCTGCAGAACTTCCACACTACAACTGGTTTTCATCAGCCAGCGCAGACTGAACATAGAGCCGCCTGCCCCACTCCGTGCAGAAACACATATGGAGCTCTAGAAAATGAATTATTTGAGGGTAGAAGAATGGGAAGATAGTGAAGGTCAAGAAAAAAATCATTAAGCCGCACAGATTCAGTTTCCCATGTCACACTGTTCTTCTGAAAGTTACAAAGACTATTTGGGAAACTCCCACAGCTTGTTCAAGAAGTATGGTTATATACACACCAAACCCAGTCTGTATTGCTTCTAGAGAGACCCAGCAAAAGGCTTGCATGGAAACACAAACATGAGGAAACCATTACAGTAGTCAATTGCAGGCCTTGTATTACTTATAGTAAAGAAGAAAGTATCATTGCTTTAAGAACTAACTTGCTTTCATTCTCCTAATGGCTACTGGTTCACTGACCACAGCTTGTGAAACAGCTTGCTTTTCAGTTTATAACCAGAATGTAATTCAAGTAGAGGTAATGTAAGATTTCATACGGAATGCTACAGCAATGACAATACAGGGAAAGTTTCTGTCCCCCATTTCCATCCTCAGTGGTGACAGAGAAGATAGAGCTTCCCAAGGGGCTCTGGAGATCAGGTCAAGGTCTGCTGGATAAGGAGGAGCAGGCATTTGCCTAGAAGCTGCATAAAAGATAGGGAGAAAAAAAAATAAAATATGTAGCGAGCCCCTCCATCCTACAGACTCCCTTCAAAGGCCCTAACAAAACCCTCAGCCTTTTGGAGGAAACAGAGCTGCCCTCAGCCTATGAAAATACTGGGATAGTAACAGTGCCACAGTGGTCGCTTTACTCTGAACCCTGAGCCCTTCCCAGCTGCTGGTTGACCATTTGCTCCTCCTGATCCCTAGTCGTTCCACAAACAGGTTTTCTCCCTACTTGCTCTCCAACTTGCCCTTTTTGTTACTATTAGTACTGCCTCCATCCTAACGGGCCTTCCAAATTTGTGTCTTCTATGCAAAAGATAAATAATTAAATAGTAAAGTTTAGAGACACATGGAACCATCATTGTCATTCTCCTCCTCCTTACATATTTTGCTCCCCATTTTCTTACTGTTTAGATGGTGAAAAGGTTGAAGACAAGGACCAGGTCCTTACCTCATGCAGACTGCAGCATAAAAGGGCTCTGATTATAATTGTGGCTTCTGTGCTACTATTAAGAAACAGTTCGTGATTATACTTTTCTAAACAGGAATTTCTCATCTTAGACTCTTCCACATCTCAACACAGCAACCCAAACTGAAGGCTGTTATTTTTCAAACTGTCTTCTTTTTCTTGACTGCTTTCTCACTATAAGCACACTACCCTTTCCTCCCAAAAACATCCTTGAACCATCCTGCGTTGACGTTTAATATTTTATGATGGCTGTCCAGTGAATGGCATGTATGCACAAGATAACCATGACAACAAATAATTAGCAGGTTTTGGCTGGCTGAATGCCACCTGTGAAGAAAACGGCAATTTGTCTCCTTAGAAGAGACAAAGGAAAAGACTGAAGGAGCTCTAAGACTTCTTACATTAAACCATTATGTTCGTTCCCTACAGTGTAATTACTTATTTAAATACATTAAGAGAACTCAGAGTCTCTGTACACTACACAGACAGTGTCCCCCACACCCCTTCCCCTTTTATGTGGCTTTAAAAATCAGCTGAAATCATGCAAAAGTAATTTGGGTGATAAGCCAGACCTATGTTTTATTTCTTTTTCAAACTAAACAGTTTCAGCTTTAAATGGTGACAAAAACTGAATTGGATTTTGCCATTTCTTAGATTGTCATCGGTTGCTTTTTCACTGTTGGGTCCTTTGTAGGCTTCTTTCATTTTGCCTGGACATGACTGAAAATTAACTGGAACACAAAATGGAAATGTTCCTCTACTTTATTAGGAGCATTTGCCTGTATTAGGTGGCAGTCTGCATTCCCTCTCCACCTGTTATCCCCATGTACTGAAAGTGGTGACAAAAACGCTTTCTGTTTCCATCTCGGCCCTTCAAGGAGGGACACGGCCCTTCTCCTACAAGGTGGCATCAATCCCTCATCTTCCCTCACTCTACTCCATAGCAAATATCTAGAAACCCACTCCCAAATCCCACCGGCTTGCGGAACCGACAGAAGGAGAGGGTCTGGGCAGCAACCCCCTGCTTGTGTATTGCTGTGATTCCTGTAGCTTATTCTGTCATGGACACAAGAACCACAAGCATTTCTGCAAAATTAGGTTGAGATTTTTCAAAGCCATGTCAGAAATATCAGCAGAAAACCACATAACTGACTAAATTCTACAGGTCCTCCCTCCTATCTTCTTCTCATTCTGGAGCCCCAAACCCAGTGAGACCGCGCGGGGGCACAGTGAGATTGAGTAGGAGGGAAAACATACACTTAACAGAACATTCCTGAAATTCTGCCTGCACTGGCCAACTCAAATTCATGGGATAAGTGGTTGCAAAGGCTGCAAACCAGCTGGACCCCTCCAAAGCTAATGCACGTAAAAGCAGGAACCACCTTTGTCCACAGAGCCAGGACAGGCAGTCACTCCTCCACACTGACAGCACAACAGCACTAGCTGATGTACAAGCCCTCCCCACCTCACCAAAGCACTGAGAAATCAGTCAGTCCATCTGAGAGAAATAAAAAGAACAGAAATTTTAGAGGATGTTTTTAAGTAGGTAAAGATTACGCTTCCCAAGATGTCCACTCCACTGTTAGGAAGTAATGTCCCAGAGAAACCCAGTGATGTCTGCAATTCAGAGTTGGTAATTCCAGTTTCTCAGCAGCCGTCTCACCTGCAGCATCACGTGCTTATAAATTCTGGCACATCAGCCACTTGGGGACTGTTCAGAAGCCACATGTGGCTCTAGAGAGAAGCCACCTTCCCTAAACGGGAAGGCTAAGATTAGCTTCCTGCACCTAAAATGCCTGCCTCTCAGATAGATGGCATGCTTTAAGACATGAAAATGAAGAAAGAGGCCAAGTTACTATTTAAGCTCTCAAATCTCTTCTATGAACCGTACTGAAAAACATTACCTTTACATTGAAGAAAGATGTTACATGACAGCAATAATAAGATTGTCTTGAAATTGTGTGCAATACTGAGCAGCAGCAAATGGAAGAAGCGAGGCAGAGAAGTGAGAAGATGGGCAAATTGTTACTGAATACATAAACACTGAAGTGTTAATCAAGTGTGTTTCTCCCTCTATCAAGGTCATGGCATACAGTACAACATAGTGTGAAAGTTTTCACACTAAGTGCTCTTCATTGTGAAGAGAGAGCAGCAGATTTTGTTTCCAATGAGATCAGGATCTTGTTTGAAGCCTTTACATCTGACAACGTACCAGTTGGAGAGAACAAAATTATTCTTTCCATCCTCTCCCATATTTCCATACTTACCCATCCCCAAAGAAAGCCAGTCATTTTCAAAATGTTTCCAGCATTAATGTACCTGATTCTTTTAAATAAGAAAATACATATGTATTAGTCACATAAAAAGCATTAAAACTATACATAAAATCTGCAAAATCTGCAGCAACCCATGCTTATTAGCATATCTGTGCCAGTTTAAGTGGATGCTATTGCTTTAGCTCATCAAACACGTTTTCCATCAGCTATGCTTCTCCTATATTTCCAGTATAAAGCTCAATGACAGATACACGATGAAGAGTCTTGAAAAAGGACAGAACAAGCACTGATGCCTTGTCATCCATGATTTCATGCAGAAGCTTCCAGTCCTAAGTCCCCATTTGCATAAATTCAAAATTGTGAATACAGGACTGCTAAGAGTAACTCCCTCAAAAACCAGTTTTTCCCACTGCTGCTACTTTTCAGCTGCAAAACAGACATTGTTTTCCTCACCTATCTCACCATGGTCCTAAGGAAGATGTGCTCATTAACTCATGCATTCTAAAAAGTAGGCACAGATTATCCTGAAGTTCGTTTAAATTTTTTTTTCCTTGAAAATTCCACTGGAAGTGAAAGACAAAATACAAAGGGAAGTAGTACACTGAACAATTCAAGGAGTTTTTCATTTAACTATTTTTCCCCCTCTGAAAAGAGCATCCTTTAGCATTTCCAGACTGATTTTTGAGATGTCGATGAGAGGAGACGACTAACATCTAGACTTCATCCCATGAATGCATTGTCTTACAAATAGTAGAACCTACAAGACAGGACAACAGGGGCAAAACCAGGCAGTATGAATCCAAGTATTAACCTGGCACAACAGGGATACAGCAAGGTAACTAAACATGCCCTGAGCACAGACAGCAGCTTTTTTTGGCTGCTAATCCTGAGATGGTGTCAGTTTTTGATAGCTCATGCTATGAAATATATCAGTGCTTGAGACATCGTCATGGCTGGCCTCATTCTGTTTTGCTGCAGCTTGGCTAGACAACAGTCAGAAATCCCTATACCAGTTTCTTTCAACTCAGTTACCCTTTCACTTACCCAGCACAGCCTGTTTAATGCAGACTTCACAGGATCAAATGTATCTGTCTATATGGTGACATTTAAATTATAAGGGGCTTGCTACTGTTAAAATTATATTTCTGCTGGACTACAGAAGTACTCAATCAACTGCTTTCAGAGTATACTCTTACAACCCTATTAAAGACTAAATACTTTGGGGAAAAAAGTATGTTTTATATTGTATCAGTTTACTTTGAGGCCAGTAAACTGCATATAATAGCATTCGATGGAGATCTCGGAGGAAACGACTTCACTACAAGCTCTGAAATACATCACCTACAATATTCTGCACTACCTTTGAATCTGTCAATCATGGAGCATCTCTGCTGGTTGGTTATATTGTATACAAGTGAGAGTGGTTCAGAAGTTACAGCATGAGACTACAAATTGACCCTTCTTGGGTCTATTCCCAGCTTTATTTGTGATTTGCAATGAAACAAGTAGTACTACAGCAACTGTCAACTACTCTACCCAAGACCTAGAGTACAGAGACTGAGCAAGGTACCCAAAATTGTGGAGCACTGAGAATTGTAACAAAAACAGAATTTAGGTATCCTGGCTATTGGTTACCATGTAAGTTGAAGTCAAACACATTGAAATGTGCCTCTTGTTACAGCAGTACAGAGACCTTTATCAATGGCAACTTTACAACACTATGGCAGAAAATTACTAAATCCTATGCATGATGTGTTCTACTCAGTTGTAAGATAGCAAGTAGCATCCTACATTTTACATTAATGTAGATAGAATGCAAATTTGTTCATCATTTTAACCTCTTCTGGTGTCGTCCACTACTTTGCCTCTCTGTTTTGATTGCAAACTAGATTGGTTTTATTACTACCACAGCAGCTCTAAGCTTCCTCTTGCTGACCAGTCCTCTTGTCACCCCTATATTCCCCTGATTCCCAGACCCTTAATGTCTACTGCGTATTCCCTGTTACTTTAGGCTTTCTATGTTCTGCTGCCATTTTTCCTTCCTCTATTCTCCTAGAAGGACATCTGCCATATTTCCATTTCTCTGTGCCCTATCACCTCTGTCTGAAAGTCCAATCTTTCAAACACAGGTTAGTGCTAGTAGACTAAAGATGGCAAGCTAACTAGTTCAAAACTGTGACAGCTTAAGCTCAGATAGTTGTTGTGAAGATTAATCTCCTGTTCCACAAATAAACAAGTCATACTTCATTTTCACTTTGGTTTCAGTTGACTTTGCTATCATTACTGCATTTGGCAGCTAAGACAAAATGCTGAGGTTTTTTGTAAATTTTCTATGGCATGAAGGAAGTAGTGCCATGGAAGCACTCAGAAGATCAGACTTTGGTAATATTAACTCAGTAATATTAAATATGCTTATGTCCACAAAGGCAATAATGCCATGTCATGTTACCAGAAATAAATTATGCAACTATTTATCCAATATACAGAAACTTTACTTGAAAAGATGGTTTCAGCCTGATATATTACAGATGCAGTTTGAATTTGTCAAGTAATTCAGCTGGAAAAATAGTCATAATGGTATACTGACATGCTGTTCTTGCCTTGTCTGCCTTTGGCCTTATAGGTCCATGTACTGCTCATGAGGATTTGAGAAAAACAAGTACTCCATTTCCTCTCCATGAATGGATTTGAACCCACATGTCTCCCAATCACCAGACAAAAGCTTCTCTCAGTTCAAGTGTCCGTCCTGAACCAGCAGGTAGTGGATTAAGCACTGAGTTTCCACACTATCCTGAGGTGGGTCCTTGTTAGGTCTGCTGTGAGAATTATTCTGCTTTGCAAAAAAAACATTTCTACGTGGAAAAAAAGAGTGTCATTTGACTTAGGGAAGCCAGAATAGAAAGGATGATCCCTGTCATGTGCTCATATCAATAAGTAACCAAACATTGCTGAATATGTACTCAGATATTTTTTTTTCCTTCTTTCTATACATGTTTCTATGGTCATTTCTACAAGAAAAAACCTTCCTTAGCAGATTTGTATTACCCCAGTCACACCCTGTAATGGCATCTCTCTGAGGCAGACTAATGAGCTGTACTTCCTGCCTGTAGTATATTAGGTCATCCTTCCCCCGATAGCCCTGCTCTCTAGTCACAAAGGGCACTTCAGACAGACAGCAAGAGGGACAAATCTCTTCTCCAGTCAATCTATATTAAGGGGCTTACACTGCAAAGCAAAGGAAGTGTGGAAAGAGGATACAAATAGATTAATATCATTACAGCTTGCAAATGATCCTAGGAAATTAAAAACAGCCTGCCTGAAGAACATGGAGACTGATGTGCTATAGGCATCCTCCACAGATCTCACCATAGTAACCAGAATAGCCAAAGTGTCTGTATCTGTTAGGTATAAGCATTTATATCTGAAAATATTTTCCTCCATTTCTATAACACATAATTTTGCAATTGGGTGAAGGACTTCTAAAGGCAGAAAAATAATAATCAAAGCCTAAAGGAAATGTCTCTTTTTATACAGAGCAAAGAAGAGGGAGAGAAAAAGATTCACACATTAAGGCCTTCTTGCTACAGAGGTATCTTAACAGATAAAAAGCTGCTCTGAACAATGTACATCTTGCATTCCATCACAGATCATAGATATTTCTGTATCTGTGTGTAATGAGATAATTTATTTTGGTAGATATTAATACTAGCAAAAACACTTGTCTATATTTAGATACTACACTGAAACACTATTTCCCCAAAGTTCTTGTACTTGAAATGTACGTAAATAATCAACAGCCAGTAGCCAAAATAAACAAACAGATAAATTATAATGAATACACAAGTGAATACAGTTCTGATTTTTTTTTCCTTCTTTTCAAGCTTTATGGTAAGTTTTCATTATAGACCAAGTTGAGCAGGTAAGTATGATACCTGCTGTGTTTGCACTCTATGTTGAACACAGTACACTTTAAGCTCACTTTGGATGGTCGAGCTTCAATCACATCCTCCATCTTGCATCTTTCTGGCAGCTCGTGCAGATTATTTTGCCGATACCAGCATGTCAAAGGGACCAGGCTTCCATCTGTATGTTCCCCTAATATACTTTGAATTCCTCCAAAAAACTGCTCTACTTTTTATTTACAGTTCTTTGGTTGTACTAAAGCTAGCAAACGTACACTAATAGCTGTACAACAGTCCTGTGCTACAAAGCATAGACAGGATCACCCTCTTGGTGTCAGAGGAGGGGAACAAACCCCAGAGACCATCATCAGGCTTCCCGGCTGTTACAGCAGATGAGAACGCTTGCACATTAGAAACACCACCCTGAGAGCTGAGATCAATGCAAGCCCCTCTGGCCACGTCTTGCCTGAAGGTAGCTAGCACTATGGCCCTATGTAGGTATGCAACTCAAAACGTAGCATGTTTGCATAAAGGAGTACTATAGTCCAGCTAAGACATTTTGTAGTTAAAGTCTTTTTATACGCCTGGAGTTTTATCCTAAATTTCAACTGAAACGGAACGGACCTTTCTTGCTTCTGCATAAGCGTGCAGACTTTGTATTTTTCACAACATAATTCATGACAAAATAGGCTGCCAGCACTGCCATTTTGTGCTGCCACAGAAGACTTTGCTGAGATAGCCATTAGTACTAATGCTTATCCTGGCAATGGATCATGCTACTGAATAAATTTGCTCGCTGTAATTATTCAAATTACTTAAAATTAGTGAAGTGCCAA
>NW_008824986.1:4821857-4824947 GCF_000699105.1 Pygoscelis adeliae | reverse complement strand
ATATGTTTTTCTAGCAAAAATCAAAGCAGAGTTGTCATAGTCAACCAAAATGGATTCATGTCTTTAATTTTAAATGTTTTGTAACCCTAAGAGGAATTTAAAAGCCACATGGGCCTTAGTTAACTAGTAATTTAAAGAAAAGTTCTAAGGGGTGTGGCTTTAAGATAATGATTATGAAATAAACTCTTATGAGAAAGAATGAACATACAGCAATTCTAAACAAAGATGCGCAAGTACACAACTCACCTATTTCCCCAAAACTACTATAATTCACTTAGCACTATTCAGATATTCAACAACCATTGGTAAATACTAAAAATATAACACCTGGAAAGAGCAGCTAAGTTTTGCACTATGGTTACCACCTTTCACTACAGCCTGCATTGCCTCAGATGCACACCCTCCCCCTACGAAGCAACGGAAGTGTTGGAGATAAGTCAAAAATGTAAATCCTCACCGGATGAACTATCAGCTGAGTTTAAACTCACTGTTGTTATACACCCTCATATCATGTTTGCAAGTCATAAGAGGTCCTGGCTGTAAGCAAGCTACTATTTCCTGGGTGTTTATAGAATCAAAAACTGGAAGGGAAAACCCACAGATTTCTCAGCATACAGTGAGTGGCTGTTCCTATATTCATAGCAGTTGTTGAATTCTCACTTTTAACTTTAATGGACAGTTCAGATATGAAGGCACATAAATATTGCAGCATAATAATTGTAAAGGGTTTCACTGACCCTATTAATTTCAAATGAACACAACTATAAACAGGAAGTGAAAGTATAATTACCGTGGTTGTTAAATGGATATAGAATCCCACATCTTCATTTCCAGGTATTTATACTTTAGGAACAACTACAGCTTGCCTTGAAAGGCTGTACCCTCACAGGACCTTGTCTCTAGTTTTATGACTACATGTTTCAGGATACCCCCACAATTGGGGCAGCAAATGCTAGTAGTAAGGCACCAACCCTTGTGCACCTTGTAGATTTGGTAGCTATTTATACCCATTCAGAACAAGTATGAAGGAAATGAATAGCAAATTTGCGTTTGGAAGCAGTATGTATCCACTTTTCACTGCAATAAATATAGACAAAGAAAGGCAATGACATGTCAGATTTAGATGATAACCCAACTTTCAAGGCAGATGCCCCAAATCTCCTCTTTCTCCCCTCCCTCCCCATATCATTGATCACATTCTTCTCAACTTGGATTTTTTGTAAGCACAAACTTGTTAACAGGTTCCATTCAATTCAGGTGAAGCGCAAAGGTCCCACAAAACCTCAAAACCCTACAAATCGCAAAAGCTTCAGATACTAACACTGAAGCTGGAAGAGAAAACATGAAATGTTGCATCTTAGGTTATATATCATATATATTACCAAAAGCGTATTTTTTTGCCTCAGTGGCACAAGTATAAAACTGTTGTAGACAACAACCATTTAAACTCATTCTGTAAGCTGTGGATATTACAATCACTTTCATGCTGTAATGGTAGTCACACTTCTCTTTTGGCAATGGAAGTATGACAGTTGCCCGAGGTTGGGATTTGGTAATGCTTTACTATGGGAAACAATGCAGTTGGATGCAGATAAGGACTCAGTTCTTCCATACTTCCCTCCCAATCCATTGATTTCCATGAACAATACGCTTCTCAAAGACTGAAGCGAAGTTTGAAATCCAGGTGTCTGCTCCATCCCACGCTTGTTGTTTTTCTCTTTTTTTTTTCCTCTAGGAAGCAAAACAAGGACAGCTTGCCTATCTCTCCTGTTGAATCACAGTTAGAATAATAGCTCTGCATTTCTTTTATTCTTGATGGTGTAATACTCACATATTCTAGACATGAGTTTTTGGTTGGGGATAAAGACACATTTTTCCTTTAAATTATGTGTTAAAGGACTAAAGGAGTGATGTGTTTATTTGCATCGTACTATCATTATATGAAAACCTGACCTTAGAAGAAATGTATAATAATAGTATTGAGTGAATAAGATGACATTTGCTTATTTTTTGGACCACTTTAATTTCTGCATTAGTGACTAAACCCAAGCAGTGTACAATATGAATCAAGATATGATTCATTCTGCCATGAATTAATATGCATTAACTTAATGAAAAAAATCTAAAGGTTACTTAAAAATCCCACCAGGGTGTACATGTTCCAAGGATAAAATGAATCAGACTACGTAAAATTTCAAGACAGTCTCAATCCTGCAACGCGACTGTTTCCAGCTCTTCATGACTTTGATTGAGACACAAGGGCTGAGTGCCTGCTAACACTTCAGATTGCTATTCTGCACATTGGTTGTATGGAAACAGTAATTCTGACCGGGAGAGAAGTCAGGATTTCTCTATCCGATCCTCTCAAGGTTTGATCCAAATCAGTAGCATAGCACAGCTTGTTTGGATCCTCATGCATAGAATGATATTGGCTCCCACATTCAGCCAACAGCCAGCACAGGACCCACATTTGTCTTCATGGGGCGTGGCTTCCCCTGCTTAGTCAATCCTCCTACACTATCAGTAGCTTACCACTACCCCAGTCTCATAAAAAACAATGGAAATACTCCTCAAACATTTTGATACAACTGTTAAAATGTAAAGATGATGCTGTAAGTAACTCAGCACACTGTGGCATCATTTTAAATACCAACACTAGGGAGAGACCACAATGCAACCAAGGTTGAACTTGCACTCTACCTAACCCTAACAGCCCTCAATCTCAGTATAAACTACAGGATCATTTACTATTGTCATTAATGCAGCATCAGGAAGTGATTTACTTAGGAAATATGAGAAAATAATGCAAAAGGCTATTCTTTTCTGTACAGTCCTGAATGAAGTGGCCACTTATATCCTTAGTCTCTAATTAACCTGCAGAATCAATCGATTTTTTCAGTTTCATTTCATTACACATTCAGCTTATAAAGTGGGAGCAGTTCAGATATGCAATCCTTAGCGTAGTTTGGTTTTTGGGTTTTTTTGGGGGTTTTTTTGTTTGTTGTTTTTTTTTGTTTTGTTTTGTTTTTTTTTACATACACTTTATTTATATGCTTAAATATCCAGGCCTTTAGGACACTATCTTTCCTG
>NW_008824986.1:4818975-4821829 GCF_000699105.1 Pygoscelis adeliae | reverse complement strand
GTAAAACACTTAACAAGACCACATGCAACAGTGGTGGAATACTTAAAAAAGTTGCTAAAGTTCCTGAAAAGAAAGATCAAGCCAACACTATGACTGATTCTTTCAGCCTCCTCTATCCTGTACATGACTATATCTTAACTACAGCAGAGATCTTGATTCAGTTTATGAGACAGATGACTGGTACAACCAAGTAAGGGGAGAGAGTTACTCCAGGGATGGAAGCCGCTGTGAGAAGAGGCTTGTCAGAACATTCCGTCATGCTCTTCCCAACAGATACTCCTTAGCTCCAGATGGACGTATCACACGTTTTCAGAAATAAAGACATAAAGTGAAAATATGTTCCAAATAGCTACTTTCTCTCCTCCCTTCCCCCATGCTCTAATTATAAATCCATTGCTAGTTTTGTTGGATTTATCTCTGCATGCACTCTGCAGTATGCCTATCATTATGAATGGCAAAAAATTGCATAATGGCATTGTTAATAGTCATTCACAGAAGTGTGCTGTAATACATTTAAAAAACCACACAGGCTAAGTCGGGCTAAACAAGTAGCCTGATTTTAAAACTGCTGAACAGACAAGCAACTCCCACTCTTCAGTGAAGCTGCTGAGTGCTCAACACTTGAGAATTAGAGCACTCCATAATCTCTGCTCCGAGTTTGCCTTCTGAAAACTTTGGCTTTAGACAGAAGTCTATTCAATACTAATCCCTGCCATGGGAGTGCAACAAACACAGTTTTTGGTAGGAGTCTGGACTACTCTAGCTTTGCACTAGTTATGGAGCTTTGACTTGAAATGTGATGGCAGGTGTAAGGGGCAAAGGTTTGTGTGCTCACTTTCAACAACCTGTGTTACAGACCTGGATTCTGCCCGTGTTCCCCTACATCATATTAAGGTAACCTTTGGAAAAAATATTGTATACCCTTGTTTCACAAGACCTCTTGACTGCATCCCTTTAAGTTCCAAACCTTAAACAGTAGTTAATAGTCTTTTTTGACATTTTGCACCACAGCTCCAAGCCCCTCATAGATTAACATTTTGTGGCCTATTTTAGAATGAGTCCTGTCCCTCCCAGCTGTGAAATAGCTTCAAGCGGAAGTAGCAAATATCAGAAAACAAAACAGTAACTGCACTTCATATAAAGCCCTCAAACGACATTTTACAATCTCACAGGCGAAGTGTTATTGTATATTTATTGTCTAGATTTTGAGTTGCAATTAAAGAGATTATATTCTATATAACAGGAAAATGCACAAGTTCAAGTATTGTGGTTTTTTTCTCATCTTTCCGGCACTCCTGATTAGACTGACTGTACAAACACCCCAAAATATTTTATGTGCCTATCTAAATTCCTCTTATTTCCAAAATCAGGAGGACTTCTGAAAAATGAACCAACAAAAAAGATGACATGTACCTGCTCACTCATGTTTCAGACAAGAGCACGAACTCCTGTTTTTATGAACTTTTGCTCACTCAAAATCAGTAGTATTGCCAAGATAAATACGACACCAGTAAAATAATGCCATTTTCTTCCGGAGTCGTTTTATAAAACCAAGTTCTCCAAAAAACCAAAGCACACCAACCCTACATAAAGCTTGAACGACTACGAAGAAGAAATGCTGACATTAGTAACTCAAAGTAGTCACACTGTTTACTGAAATTTGCTGTCCTTTCAGGTTGCCCTACAGAGACTTGGACAAAATGAGAAAAGGACATTATTTCAGGACCACCAAGATTGGGATCAGTTGCAACCTTGTCATT
The DNA here is from genome assembly GCF_000699105.1 of Pygoscelis adeliae. NCBI lineage: Eukaryota > Metazoa > Chordata > Aves > Sphenisciformes > Spheniscidae > Pygoscelis > Pygoscelis adeliae. The sequence continues at coordinate 4,820,069 of NW_008824986.1, read as the reverse complement.
TTGATTTCTCAGTGTACTCACAGTAAATTCAAAAGGTGAGACAAAGACCTAAGAGGCAATACACATTTATTCCTGAACTTGCTGTAAGCCATTTTATTATTGTGAATATTTTTTATATATACTTTAAGCCTCAGAGAATACTATAATGTAGCAAACTGATCTAGCAGATCTATTGGTGTCTAAGATATGACTGCAGAAAAAAAGGACTGTAAGGGATACACTGACCATTCTTTACCCACAACCTTCGCAGATTTCCCCTTCTATTTTGGAGTACACTACAAAGCAAATGGTAGAATTTAAAGTATATGCAACACCCAAGAAGGAAAAGCAATAATAAAAGCAGTGAGGTGAGCACTATGAGAACAGAGGGCTCTTGTCCATCTGCCCCGTCCTACTACCAAACCCCATCCCCAATTCCTCCTCACCCAACTCCCCCCCACACCTGCTGCAGGAAAATGCCACCATTTTAAAACAGTTCTTGGTAATTTTAATAGCAATAATAAAAGCAGTGAGGTGAGCACTATGAGAACAGAGGGCTCTTGTCCATCTGCCCCGTCCTACTACCAAACCCCATCCCCAATTCCTCCTCACCCAACTCCCCCCCACACCTGCTGCAGGAAAATGCCACCATTTTAAAACAGTTCTTGGTAATTTTAATAAGTGATCATAGAATAGAATCATAGAATCATTAAGGTTGGAAGAGACCTCTAAGGTCATCGAGTCCAACCGTCAACCCAACACCACCATGCCCACTAAACCATGTCCCTAAGCACCTCATCTACACGTCTTTTAAATACTTCCAGGGATGGTGACTCAACCACTTCCCTGGGCAGCCTCTTCCAATGTTTAACCACTCTTTCAGGAAAGAAATTTTTCCTCACATCCAATCTAAACCTCCCCTGGCACAACTTGAGGCCATTTCCTCTCGTCCTATCCCTAGTTGCTTGGGAGAAGAGACCAACACCCTTTCTTGTAGTGAGGGGCCCAAAACTGAACACAGTATTCGAGGTGCGGCCTCACCAGTGCCGAGTACAGGGGCACGATCCCTTCCCTACTCCTGCTGGCCACACTATTGCTGATACAAGCCAGGATGC
>NW_008824986.1:4807480-4817011 GCF_000699105.1 Pygoscelis adeliae | reverse complement strand
GCTTCATCCGCCTCTTCATCCTGGTTGGGTGGTCTATTACAGACTCCCAGCAGGGTATCTGCCTCGTTGGCCTTCCCCCTCATCCTTACCCACAAACACTCGACCATATCATCACCACAATCATTGAGCTCTAGACAATCGAAACACTCCCTAACATACAGGGCCACCCCACCCCACTGCCTCTCCTTCCTCTCTTGACCCTTCTGAAGAGTTTACAGCTGTCCATTGCAGCACTCCAGTCGTAAGAGTCACCCCACCATGTTTCTGTGATGGCAACTAAGTCATATCTCTCCCGCTGCACAATGGCTTCCAGCTCCTCCTGTTTGCCGCCCATGCTGCGTGCATTGGTGTAAATGCACTTGAGCTGGGCTATCGATTTCGCCCCCAGCATCGGCATGCCACCCCTAGGCTCATCTCTAGTGAGCCTGGTTTTGTCCCCTTCCCCCTTCAAACCTAGTTTAAAGCCCTCTCGATGAGCCCCACCAATTCCTGAGCAATGATCCTTTTCCCCCCGTGAGACAGCTGGACTCCATCTGTCACCAGCACGCCTGGTGCTGTGTAAACCTCCCCATGACCAAAAAAGACAAAATTCCTCTGATGGCACCAGCCCCTGAGCCACGTGTTGATCAGATGTGATGGACTCTTTAAAAGGCACACGGATAAGGGTAGCTGGCTAGTGCTTATTGCTCCTTTTCCACACTGCTCTTGACAGCAGCTGGAGTCACAGCCATCAGGCTTGCAGGTCAGAAAAGCACCACTCTTCCTCCACTGCATGGCCTGCCAAAATATGGGAGTGGCACGTCTCCTCCACTGTTTTTAAGATTTGAGCTAGATTGGCTCTCTTTTTAAAGGCAGGCAGCTTGCCTGCCTCATACTCAAACTTGTCTAGATCTCTAGCCTCCTTTTTCTTACTGCCATCAACATTTGTTGGTATGCACTGGAAGTAATCTGCCAGCATCAAGTAGATAGGTCCCCTTCATTAAATATAATCTCCAGAAAATGAGCCATGTTTAGCCCTAGTTTACAATTAGGTGTTGTAAATACCATGCTTTGTAATCTGCTGATAAAAACACCCACTCCAGAGATTAGGCAGAATCTGCACTGCCTTTCTCTCACCTCAGAGTTTCCACTACAGAGAATAGTTTGATGCTGCAGCCCACAGAAGCTCTTCCTGTCAAGGTCATTGCAAAGGGCTGCTGACTGCCCCTCCAAACTGACCCTGCCTGCTTTGCATTTAATTTGACATTGGGGTCAGTTCTGCCACAATGGATCTTCCTTACAAATACATATGTATGTGTATAGAAGTGAAAAAAAGAGTGATGAGCCACATCTTAATTTTGTTTTCAAGATCTTATTGTAGCCAACACCTAAAAGCAGAACTGTGAGTATAGAAGTCAAAGGCTGGCTGTACAGCTCAGAGTGAAACATTCCATTGTAAAGATATCTTCTCATTTAACAGAACTGCAGATTTTCACATAATTGAAAACCCTGAGAATTGAGAAGGAATAAGAAGGACACCATTCTCTGTTAAATATGTATGTTTGTGTAATAAAAAGGAAAGGAGAAGACATGGAGAGAGAGGAAATCCCTGTATTCGTAAGTCAAGCCATGGATATAACAAAGATGCCTGGAAAGTGTAAGGTAAACAGAATATTTGTAGTCATGGGCTCCTGCTTGATAGCCAACTTAATAGGAAAAACAGGTAACACAAGCATGCGGTTAAATTTATGAAATGACATAGAGGTAGCATTGGGAATAAATACAAAGGTTTGGCGCAATGAGAGAAAATTTAAGGTAGAAGCAAATAACTTTTCAGTTTTGTTTCATTTGGATTCTCTTTTGGTTTGTTGTTGGCTTCTTTTTTATAAACAAAACGCTAGGGGGCAATGCAGAAGGAATCTGCATCCTGCATAATGCCCAAGCTGGGACTGTTTTACAATATTGTTCATGCAGCACACATGGACTCTGATTTCTAGGGCTTGGGAACTTTTTAAAGAAAATTTCAAATCTCTCTCCTGAAAGATAATTTTTAGTGTTTCCGACAGATTTCCGCGTGTCGCGCCCCCCCCCCCCCCCCCTCGTATTGCTGGTAATACAGTAACGCTAACAGGCTCAGCATAAATCTGGTTAGTCTAGCACTTACATGGCTAGTCAAACTGAGTGGTACATTCGAGAACTGGGTGAAAACAAAGGTTGTCGTTCTTGAGTTTAACTATACTCCTAAATTCAATAAAAGAAGTTATGCTCCTGTTTAAGAGTTACCCTGAACAGTTAGTCTTAGATTTTCTCTCCAATTTCTGTTTAACAGCATCATAAATTAGAACGTTTCAGGCCATTATTCCATTTTCAAAAGTTCAGCTTTCAGTCAAATCACCTACAGGCCTTACTGCAAATATGATACTTCATTATTCTGTATAGTTTCATCAATACCTGTGGATGAACAGACATCCTGTTTGGTTTTATTTTAATCGCCAGCAGTTGATCTTCAAATACTTTAATTTCAGTTCAGTTGCTGAGTTTATTGCATTATTAAGTATGAGGTTCCATAACAGATCTTTAAGTTTTTAAAACGTCCTCACAATTTTCACATTTTTAGGGTATTTCTCTCATACTGTATAACTAAAAAAAAAAAGCTGGCTGCTGAAATCTGCTTTAAGAACAAGATTGTGAACACCTTAACACAAATTTTCTATAGCTGCTTTAAAACCTTTTCTCTCAAATACTTTGCTAGCAGGCGATTGCAATACTACCACAGTAAGCACCACCCTTACATTACCTTTTATCTTCCTGTTAAAATATCAGTAAAATAAGCAGGTTTGGATTAGGTAACTCAAACTATATTTTGATTCAGATCCATATCTTCCTTGCTATACACATTAGCTGTCTGTTGTCTGTTACTTACAACTATCACTATCCTTATCCTCACAATACTTCTATTCTCTCTTTAAAAAAAGGCCAATAATATTTATATGCTCCATGGACACATTCTAAAATAATGTATGTCTTTGTTTCCAACTGGGACTGTCCCTCTCCATGTGAGGCACATTTTAGATACCTGATAGAATGACTCCTCTGGCTATAAAAGCAAAGCTACTTACTGATTTCACCTGCCTAGGAAATATTCTTCCTATTTTTACCTTCCAAAACTATTTCAGCTGATGTTTCTAATGACAGAAAATTGTTTCTTACCAGGTGGCAAGGAAATGCCAGGAAGTTGTATGTAACTGGTGTGGAAGGTGCTCATAACAAGAAGGGACACTGTAGCATAAGTAGTAATGAAGGGAAAAAGGTTAATTGCTTCCATTGTCACTTGTACTTATCAGTTCATTCATTCTTTTGAAGGAGCTGTACAAGAATTATGTAATGAACACACATGAAGAGCATGAAATTTTCCAAACTAAACTTGTTTGAAAACTGAATGTTGGACAAAAAAATTGATTTAAGAAACCACTCTGCACCAAACAGGCTTAAATCTGTGGTGCCTGGATGACTGAAATAGCTGGATCCCACCATGGTTTAGGGTGGACTGGCATCCCCATATTTAGATTTCTGTATAATAAAAGGACACTTAAATAAAGCCCCTCTCTGGGGTGTGTCCTTCAGACTCAGTAGAGTATGAGTGGAACCAGCTGCCAGAATTAAAGACCATCTTTTATAATAAATTTTCAGCTGGAAAACCATTCAAAGTGACACTGCTCTATTTGCTAAGGCTTTCTCCTGTGATAACTCCACAGTGGCATTCTACTGCAAATATTAATTACTAATAATACTGCCTCCCAACCACACACAACAGTAATTAAGTAAATGGAATTACAGGGCTGTTTAGGGGGAAAAGGCGGGGGAAGTCCTCTGCATCACTTGCATATAGCATTAGCCCCACCTGACTAGGGTACATGTGATTCCTACAGCACTCTGCCTGAGGCTTGCATATTCTGCGTTTACATTCTTCACATAGAGCTGAGATTTTGCCTGAAGATGGCCATCTCCATCAGGATAAATTTCATCCTCACCACATATAATGCCTCCTGTCCTAGAGTGTTTTAACAAACACTATTTATTCTCAGAGCCTGCAAGATCAGTATATCCATATGCTTTTAATACACAAACAAGCCCAGGCACAGCCCCAGCCAAAGGTACCCAGCAAGAAAAAGCTGGAAACCAGCAGAAGGGGGCAAATGCCCTGACCCTGCTCCTGCCCAAGGAAATGCAACCCTGAACAGATCTTCTGCAAATCCCACTTCCTCCATCACCTCCTCCTTTCCCAGATTCTCCCATTCACTCCTGGATACAGATTCCGAGATAATTACAAATTCCCAGCACACTAGAATCATTCCGATTAACAGGGTCTTATCAATACTGTGAATCCTACATATGTTCAGGCCCTCTTTAGAAAGATTCTTACTTTCTAGTTTAGATACTGACTAACAGAAATAAGTGATGCGACCTTGATTAAAAGCATCAACCACCCCTTGACTAAGAGTATCTCCTTAAAAACACCATTAGGGGAAATCACACAAATACCAGGTAGTACAGCAAAACTGTTAGTGCTCTTTTTAACTTTTGTTTTTCATATTATTTAAGAAAAAACAAAAACGATAAAATTTTTCACTACAGATTATTCCATGAATGACACATCCAAAAAGAGAAGAGAAGGAGGAACGCGTCTTGCAGTGATCTGTTCATTTTAACATTGATAAGCTTACATCAAACTAGAAGAAAGGCCACACACACACCCCAGCAATACACAATAGTTATATAATCATTGTTACACCAAAAATTGATTATTCTCCCTAAACAGCAGTTTTAAACAAAACTATGAAACAGACTTAATGGTGTACAACATAAAGCACCACATTGCTTTATATTATTCCCTTTCATGTTATAATGACTCCTTTAAAAAAAAAGTATTCAGACAAATCAATTCTTGTTTACATTCACAAATTGCTAAAGCACTATAGAGAATTCTCAGCAACCAAAATCTCTTGTAAGCACAAACCTGAAACAAGTCTGTGATGGTAACACTTTAAATTAAGTGTCTTAAATATACTTAGCTATGCATTTAATTTAGACATAATAAGACATGGTATGTATTACATATCAAAGAAATGCTACAGAAAGTATCCCATGTGTAGTTTTTCCCCCCATCCAGCCGGTTCATTCCTCTTCTCCAATGCTAAGGGGAAAAGGCAGGGTTTGCCCTGTGCTGTTTTGGGAATGAAAGGATAGCATAGTTCATGCCTGCTTCAGTTTATCCAGCAAATACTTTCAATTGTCTGACCCAGCACCTGGCAGTCAGTGGAATGTGACAACCTGCACCGCCATTAGCAATCTGGAAAATAAAATAACTGGAAGACAACGTGGAGATTACTATTACTTCCATTAAGTATTTAACTATCACTCATCTTCCAAACTTGATATCTGAGGTGTTTAGAAGAGTGACCAAGGAGAATTCATTATATTATTGGTTTGATTAGATACCAAAATCTTCATGACTTGAAATAAGGACCTAACACCAATTTAATAAAATGTTTTAGTATAGCATTAAGATTTAAAACCTGAAGCTGAACCTGTTTGGCAAGTGAAAGATCCAACAGCTAGGCATGGTACCTTGGCTCCAACATTGCAAATTAATGAGCTTCAAAACCATAAGAAAAAAGCCCTCTATTTTTTCAGCTTAAAACCCTAAATTGCCTACTTTGGTAATCATCTCTTTTCCCTGCTAAGATACCTTGGTGCTTTCAACAAAAATGTGATGAAGCTAGTTCCCTCCCAGCAGAGTATTGGCTCTGTCTAGGCCCTGAAACTCTGCATCCCCTACTCCTGCCTGGAGTCAGCCAGAGGTAAAGGAATGTGTAATTGACAGATTGATCAAAGTATTTTTAGTTTAAGACATAACCATTGCATAAATGTGATAAGCATTTCAACACCTACCAGACCTACCTAGGTGCTATCAACTAAGACCTACTAAATTCTATAATTGCATCAGTCACAGGGTTTGGAAAAAGGAAACCCCAGATGCTAAACAGTGACCCTTTGGGTTCTAAGGAAACCTGAAAAAGAACTCCATGTGATTCAAAATAAGTTGAAGTTGGAGCAAGCTGAAGTTTACAAAGTGGTTTAATATAACGACTTTATTACAGAAACTTTTGTATCACTTCCTGTCCCGCTGATGACTGCAAAACCACAATATGTAACTGAAGCTGATACACTGCGTCTCTTGTAGCTCAAACCCACTTTCTGTAATCCAATCTAACAGTAACCTAATTGCACATAAAACAATTTACTGCAAAGGAGACAACCTGACCTGAACTGTAAGCACCCAGTTTATGGAGTAGGAGGCACTGGAAGTCCTCCAGCTGAGGCACCAGCGACAACCCACGTGCAAGCAATCCTGGAAGACTGCGCCTTGCACTCATGCCTTGCCAGACTGCACCCAGGAGAGGCCACCAAGGAACCAGACCCCGTGTGGGGCCTCAGTCCCTTGCATGAGTGAAAATGTACAGGCTCTATTCTAGAGATGGAAACCCACTATAAAGCATCCAGTTCAACATGAGGAAAGTCTGGAGAGAACAGAAGATTCAACCCAAAAACAGACTCAAGGCCATCAACTTTCTGATGGAAGACACGCAGCAACAGCCAAGGTCATTCAAAGGATAGAACAGCTCAGAAACCCAGTGAGGAAATGCTGAAAAAGAAATGGAAGAAGGAAGAGGCAACACAAGCCTCAGAAAGAAGGCAACCCTGGGAAATGCCTGGTCTTATAGCAGCTGAGAACACAGCTCATTGAAGCAAGAGGAAAATCCCCACAACAAGGGAAGCAAAATTTGGTGAATGAAGAAGAGGGGAAAAAAAAAAAATCTGCTGAAGCACTTATCCACAATTGTACTTCTACTTCCTAGACCCATCCTTCAGAAAGACAAGAACTATTCACACCTGAATTTTCTGGAAAAAGCTCAAAACTGTAGGATGAACTTATGTCAGAGGATCCGAGAATCTCCCTCAAGTTTCATGTTCTTTCACAAACTGCAGGATTCCTCTGTTAAAAAAGCATGTTAAAAAAAAATCATTGTTTTTTCAGCAAGAGTAGTAATTCAGCAGCAAATGGAAGGATTGCCACTCAGGTTACAAGTTCTGTCACTTATCTACAGAGTGAATTATGTCAAAATTCAATAATTTAACACACCTTGCTGTTTCATTCAATATAGACTTTGACAATAACATCTACTTATAATTTTTTAACCATATATACCTAAGGGCTAGGAGCTGTTGACTAATACTACTGAAGCTAGGTAATGTCAATTATTTTTTCCACGGAAAACAAACATTTGAAATGGCTCATTTCAAAATAATAAGATCCTTGACTTGCCATTACATAAGCTTTATTTTATTCCAGTCTGATGAAAGGAAAACAATGATATTGCTATGTACCAAAGTGATTCCAGTCAAGGTGACAGGAATCAATGCATTTTAATATTCTGGGGCAATTCAGAAAATTGTAGATGGCACGAAAATGTAAATGCGTTTGATTCAGGGAAACAGAATCTTAAAGCCTAAAGTTTCAGAAAACAGAACAAATAAGAATAGTCATAATGATTGAAGACTTCTTTATTCTAACTGTTCTTGGGCTTTTACTATGTGGACATGCAAATGAGGAGTATCTTCCAGATATTCCAGGGGCTTTTTGTACTTTGTTTTTTCTCCAATATATCTGCTGAAAATGTAAGGTTAAGAATCTAGAACATCAATAAAACAGATGTTAAAGCTGAACAAGTAGAAATTGGCAAGCAAGGCTAACACAAATCTGTTTATCATGCCACTGAATTAAATTCAGCACAGGATGCATTGACATATTAAGGTAAAACTTAGAACATCACCATACAGTCAAATTTAAATCTGTAAGAACCATTTCTCATCCATAGAAACTTGAAATTAACAGTGTAGTGTAAACCTTATTTACCAAGACAAGAAGAGAGACAGTTTCCTTGTAGAGTCTTTTTGCATTTTATTTCACAAATCTAAGCAGATTTTAGTTTCTCAGGTTGTCAGGAACAAACCAAATTTAGAAATCAATTTACACTCCAAGTAGTAAGTTAATTTTATGAATAAATTAAAAGCTACAAAAAAATTTAGAAAAGTCTACCATGAACATTTTCTTTACCATTAGCAATGAGTACTTCTCCACTGGGAGCAAACAGCAGTGAATATTCTCCCCCAACAGCCATAATGTGTATGAGAACTGAACATCGATAGACATCGTTCATTAAAGCAACCAAATCAGTAAATCTAGTTGTAAAAGACAGCTTTGAAAAGAAGTGTGATACCACCATGAATCTCAGAAACAAAACGCCATTTCTCATCTTGTCATGACAAAAGTTGGTCTTCACAGGTGCTGAGTTATGAATCACCAGAAGTCCCACTATAATCATACATACACAGATGAATCATTTGACCATATAAAGATGAAGTGCCAAGACCTCAGGCCCCCAAATATTGTCCCCACTGAAATCGGTGATGCTATTTCAGTAGAGGCAGGCTTTGCCTATAAAGGACCTGATCCAGCTCCATCAGAGACAGTGACAACTCTTCTCCCAAACCACTATTGATATTGCGTTTTTACAATAGCGGGGAATGGCTCATCACACCTGAGAACCTCTGATCTCTCAGCATCTATCCCCACACAAATGCCCCTTTGAAGTTTCCCATCCCAATAAATACACACTGCTGACCAGATTTTCAACCGTGTGCAACAACAGAAGAGTCCCCTCTGGAGACAGCCACTAATGCTGCTGAGTCAAACCTTGGAGTTATGACAGAGCAAATACTCCCTGATAGAAATTGCAGAGTGTGTTCCCAGTGTAGTGAGCCCAGGCTACTGGCTCGAGAAAAGTGGATTGAGCTCCCATTAGTCCAAAAATCATAACGTTGGCCACCCTAATCATTCTGATCCCAAGCACTGATTTTCAATCTGCTGCGTAAGCCTTCCCTGCATAGCATATTCATATTTTACACAAAGCAATGGAACACCATGTTGAAATCGTACTACAGTGATCAACTAAATAAGGCAGTGAGGTAGATTAATAAACAGATTACTCTAGAATCACATTAAGAGTTCAGCATGAGCTCTCACATGTGTACATTTAAGAATAAACTCTTTTTACACATTTCTGTTGGAGTTTCCATTACTGATTTATGCTATACGTATACTGAGACGCACATCAGCAACATTAATTGTGCAGGTTGTCTGAAGATCTTGGAGGGGGGCAGGGGAAGGGGAGAATGAGAGATTCCCCAAAACAAAAAATATGCGTTTCCAACAAAGCTTCTGGTATGAGAGTTTAATGTGAAATTTCCCGCTACTCAGAAGTGACTGGTGTCTAGCAATTAGCTGTAAAATTAAATTGAAAAGTATCTTTTCATACAGAGGAAGTTTTGAGCTGGTCTAATTTTTTTCTTGTTCATGCACTCCTGGTTATCTTTTAAAGCTTCGGAGAACCACCAGTATTTTCATGGCTAATTTCATTCTTGTAGTTT
>NW_008824986.1:4789596-4807439 GCF_000699105.1 Pygoscelis adeliae | reverse complement strand
GAAAGAAAACTTCTCTTTTGTTAAAAAATCAAAACACATCTTAAATCTCTAGTGACAGCCGAGTTCAATGCTTTTCTATAACTGAGATTCCAAAATTTACTGAAAAGCGATGACACAAACATACAAGATAAAGCCACTCCATAATGCCTAGGGATTCAACTTGACAGTTTCAAAACACTGACTTTGTAAAAGCGTGGCTGGAAATTGCAGGACAACTGAAGCTCAAGTGCAAGAGGCACAGGCTGCTTGTAGAGAGGAACCCTGAAGGATGGAACAGAGCATCTAATTAGGTTTCCTATTCCATCAGAGCTAATCCTGTCCAGCGTAGCCTCAGCAATAAATATTGATGCGGTACGTTCATCATCCTTTGAAAGCTGTATGCCCACTTAATATCACAGTGCTAAACACAGTACTGTTCTGCTTTCATCTAAATTGTCCATCCTTCAAAATAAATCTCAGCAACACCTCCCAATTTGTTTCTTATCTTCATCCTCTCCATCGAGATTGAAATTTTCAGCATACTTGTGGAAAATCTTCTGCTTTGGCCAGTCTGTTCTAAATGCAGTTATTGCATGTTTGTGCTCAGAAGTGAGACACTGTTTGCCAGGTTAAGGCTTATTTTTGTGGTACACCCTGATCATGCAACTCTGGAAAATCAGAACACACACTAGTGATTGTGGTTTCCCTATAGCAAACCGTGTGAGCTTTCCATTGCTGTCCTCTTGCTCTTTCTGTATCTTTATTTCAGAAATTGTGTAAGAACAGGAAAACCAAGAGTTGATGAAGAGGGAACGGGATATGAATGAGTACCTCAGCAGTCAAAGAGCAGAAGGAAGACTTGCCACCACTCGGCTCTGAAGATAAATGAGACGGGAGGCAAGGGAAAGGCTAAATATGGAGAAAGCACAGCTGCCAAGAAAGGAACTACCTAAAGAGAACAGGAAGGCAGCCATGGAAATACCCATTTCAGGATACCTACTTTTAGGAAGGACAGGTGGTGTAACTCACTGGAATCCCAGACCCAGTTAAGCTTTCACCTGGCTCAGGAGTTTACAGCCAAACACCATTTGTTTATCAAACTCTTCTTGGAGAGCATTCCTGAGTTAGCTAAGTTCTTCTTCATTGGCCATTCAGAGATTCATCTTCTGAATCAAAACAATAAATTTAAAACCTTCCCCCAATGAACTGTGAAAAGCAGGTAAAATTTCTACTGGGACCAGAAGAAATGGTTGCTTCTTGTTTAAAAAAAAAAGAAGAGTAGTTCCCTTTCCACTAGGCACATTCTGGCCCAACCCTGTGTTTAACACTGACATGTAAGCAGCCTTGATGTGCACTAGTCACGAGGGACACACCTCAGCCTGATGCAGCATATCCCAGCAACAGTCTCAATTCCAGAACAGCACGAAGAAAAATCAAACAGAGCAGTGAAACACCACTTTCTGCAGGTTTAAAAAGCTCTAGCCACTCCATATTGAAATGTAACAGTTTGCAGTCACGCCCTGGTGCTGGCTACAGCTGGTGCAGCGGGGCTGGAGGCACCTAAGGGTAGGCTTTACCATCACCTTGCAAGGCATCAGCTGAGCGTTGTGCCATCGGCCCTCAATGCTCACAGCAGTAGCTCACAAATGTAAACATGTCTGACTGTTTCCCCCCACCCGCCTCCCCTGAGACCAGTGACGCACTGTACCAGTCAATAGAGGGTGGGTTTGGGCAGGGCAGCTGTAGTCTCCTGCTCACAGAGAATATCACCTTTACAAGGTGAAGATACAGGTAGGCTATTACTAGCCATTGCTGGAATAACAGGTGAGACTCCAAACTTTGCTTAATCCTCAATCACCTGGCTGCTCTGTCTTGTTGGCTATTGGGTTGGTCCCCTAGAAGACATGGATCTATATGAGCTTGAGCCATAAAACTTGGTGCGTGCATAAAACTACAGCTAGATTGTTGAATGCCATAAAAATAATTCGTATAATATAGTAAAAATATTAACATATTCAAAATTTAAAACCCACCCCAGAATTTAGTTGTAGATATATCTTCTAGTCCTGAGGCTATCTATCATGCCTGACAGAAGCATTTTGTATGTCAGGAAGGTATCCTAATTTACCATTAAAAGTGATTTCAATTATATTTTTCCCTGCTTCCTTCCAAACCTGCTCTTTGCAATTCTGGGAGAATAGAGGGGCCAATCTGGTTTAATCTGCTTTTTCAACAATCTTTACTGAATCCTTCACCAAGGAAATGGATTAACTATGAGGCTGTCATACACTTTCATATGGTAGAAAGGCAAAAAAATAAGGGATAGGAGTCTGAATATGTTCTCTGCAACAATGATAAACCTTTCAGATGTCTTCTTCTACAGTACTTGAGGAAATTCACATTATAAATTAATATACTGAGTTAATATTTAAAATATGAGTTAGAAAAACCTGAAGAAGTCAACTGCCTTGATTTAACAATCTAGCTCTTGAGTGTAAACACATGAAAATCATCTATTTCAAAATGGGAGGGGGAAATTACATGGATACAGGAAAGCAAAAAACTGCAACATAAAAAGACAATTTGATTATTACCTTCTAAGTACAGTCTCAGGCAAAAGACTTACACCATAACATAAATTAGTTCCACTGAAACTGGAATTTTATTCCAGAGTTTAGTTTAGCCACAATATTTCCAAGCCCCCCAAAAATATAAAACTGATCAAAGTGGCATACAGTAAAAAAAAAATGTAGCTTTTTAAAAATAAAAGCCTATTGTAAAACTTGCTTTTCTTAGCAATGTCCATAATGTTCATTTAAAAGAGCACATGTTGATTATCAGTCTCGCCTTTAAAAAAGGCTTCATTTAGATACCTGTTTACTTGTTAATCCTGTGTTTGGAATACACTAGGAAAACTATAACCACACTGGAATTCTATAACTAACCTGTTTAAACATTGGAATATTTAAATAATGCAAAACAACTGAGTTGTGATGGTATTACTGATTCTAGCAAAGAACACACCCATCAGCATCTAGCATAAACAAAACCATCCCAATTTTACCATCATCCTTATTCTAAACAAATTATCAAACCAAAGCCACTCCACTTAAATGCTTAAACACTCAAAATACCATCCTATCCTAATGCACATGCAAAGCAAACTGCTAGAACACAAAATGACTAAAAAAAGGCATTACATCAGACGGTCTACACAGGGAGTTACCTTTTTTCCTTTCTTTTTCCTGTGAGCTGGTTTAGTATTTTTCTCCTTTGCTTCCTCACTCATTTTTCAGCAGGTAAATATACAAGGGAAGGGGAATAAAGGAGATCACTGCTTGTATTCCAACATGCAAAGCCACTGCAAATATTCACAGCACTGAAACCAAAGTCCATCTGCTGACGTTTCTCAGACAAGTAACCAAATAACTGCTGTTTAAAGGCAGTCTCTGCTCCTCCTGCACAGCCTTGAATTGCTCATAGCCTTGCTCTGTTTTCCTCGGTGAGAAACTGGGTGTTCTCACATCAGTCCGATTCCTCTAAAGAAAAGAAAAAACGTTTTCCTCTCTCATTCTTAACTAGTCTTTACTCCTGAGATAAGATCTTGTCAACGCTTTCTAGCCTGGTCGTCCACAGCGCTTCCAGTCTCTTAAATGGGGTTGGTGAGCCACACAGAAATTAGCTGCAGACAGCTGACAAGCCTGAGAAGCATTCACCAGCAGATGATTTGCCGTTTCTTGCAGACAGAGAAAGTGAGCCTGAATTGCTCTGATTGCCGGTCGCGTACAATACCAACATGTGTTGAATGCATCAGGGCATACCAGAAAAGGAAGCCTCCAAGAGTGATAAAAGATCAGGTTACTGGATCTTAAAGCCACTCCCAGGCAGATTCAAACAATAAAAGGCACAACACGCTGCTGAAGAAATTGCTAGATGAGACGTTTACATTTCCAACAGCTCCATACCCCCATCCAAAGGGCCTGCAAATTGCCACTCTGAACAATAAGGTTTAGAATATTAATTATTCATCTCATAAAAGCAGCAACAATATTTCAGCAAATCACATATTTACAAGTATCCCTGCCTGTGAGAGCGTGCTCCTCCCTTGTACGCCTGTTCCTATGACAGGATTTGTACGGTCTCTCTACTAATGCAGCTCTCTCACCAAAGTGTTACGTGCCTCACGTATGTGCACGACTGGCAGGTTAGAGATCATGTTTCCACATGCTGCTGACCTACTCCGCAGAATGCTTTGGCTACTTCCCTACAAGTCTCATGGGGGGGAAAAAAAATCAGGAGGGGTCAGAGACTTCATTGCAATAATTCTCTTCCCCTCTGTGCCTATTAAGACACATTACACACAACCCACACATTACCAACAGCCATGACAGCAGTCATTCAAGACATGTCTAAATTATGTCATTACCACATTTAAGACTATGCACCTCTTTTTTTTGTACATCCACAGATGTATATATTGACCTTGCCCCTTGGGATCTCTCCCCTCCCACCAAGCTAGCTAGGGGAGAGTGAAGTGAGAGGGTGGAACACGTGTCAGACATCATGCAATAGCCCCATCGACTGCACTCATACTGCGGACCTGAGTTAACAAAACACTAATTTGCCTATTTCTGAGGACTCCAGTCACATCAGAGGTGCCAAGTGACAATAAGGAGTTTTGTTTTGTTTTTTAAAAACAGATGACCTCCAATTAATACATGGTTTGGCTGGGGGGTGGGGGGGGCTGGGTTTGAGGTCAATACCAGGATCCTCCTGCCTCCCATCTTTTCACATCTTCCCACCCTTCACCCTCATTTCAGTAGCATTTCACTCATGACAACCAACACATGTACCACAGACTAAGAAAAGATTTAATGCACTTATTCGCAATGCTATTTGCCTCAAAGCTTCCTCCTTGTATCATTCTCTACAAATTTATTTCAGTGAGGGACCACAACAGCACCATCACACAGAAGCTGTTTTCTGTGCATTGGCAACAAGTCCTTGTGCCCACTGTCTTCATGCGCTGGAAACAAACCAGCGCCATCTGGACCTGAGGCTTCAAACTAGGGAGATAATTCTCCACATCAGCCTGGTAAGGTTCATATTTTGAAGAACTGTACCTCATAAGGTGCAGAGTTTAAATAAACACTATCAACAGACTACTGATAAAGTTTACCTCAAATCTTCCCTTAAGTCATTGGCATACAATAAAATTTATACTTATAAAGCAGTATTTTTGCACAACATGCAAACACTGTTGATAATGCACAAAAACAGGAATTTAATTTTCAGAGGCAGTTTGTTTGTAATGGCTGTCTCGGAGAAAGAAAAAGAACCCCAGCCTTTCCTAATTTCACATTTTTTTTTAATAGATGTTATGTTATAAACTAAAGTGCTCTCTGCTGGTTAACAGTGGGTAAAACAATGCTTAAACACTCAAAATACCATCCTATCCTACTGCACATGCAAAGCAAACCTCCTTTCTTCAAGACTATTTTTTTGTTTTTTACTATGTGTGCATTCCCCTGGACAACACATTATTTTCTGAAATAAGTCCAAATAGGTAGAGTTCAAGTACAATTCAAGTGTGTCTTCTAAAAACAAGTTAAGGCTTGGGTACATTAAACTGGTTAGCTAAAAGAAAGCCTCTGTAATATTTGTGGCATGCTTAGTTAATTGTATGCACATAAAGTCATTTTGTATTACTTTTTAAATGAAAAGGTCATAAAGAACAGTCATGCTTCTTCAAGATTAAAAAAAAAAGAAAAAAGCCTCCTCTTTCCAAAGCAACCTGTTAGCTGTCAAGAAGCTGACACATTCAAACCATTCACTGAGCTCAGGTATGCAGATGGAGGAACATCACAGGTTCCCCCGAACTTCAGTTATTTAGCTGTGTGCCCTCTGAGTCCAGCCCATGAGATGGAAACTGTGTTTATTAGGTTTTAGGACTCGTGTCCTGTTACTAACTCAAAGCACTTAATTATTTCTAAGCCATCAATACTTTCAGTGGGTACCTATTTCAAAACCCCTTTAATTTTTCCCTGTTTCCTCTCTCGTTTTCACAAAAATGAGTAATCTCCCAAGCACTGGTATATTTAGAACATGAAGGAAAAATCCAGATAAGCAATAGAAGAATTTTATAGTCACAAGATGCTCTGAGAGGTAGGAAAAGCTCTCACACTCCTCTCCCCCCATAATGCTCAGCTAACCATAGCAACCCAGCTGAAAAGAAATGTAATAATCTATCTTCTGCCGTTTGAAGTAATCATTCATATGTCAACATTTAGACCCTTTTATGAGGGTTTTTTCATTTCCTCCTTACCTCAAAAAATTTGCCAAGTTCTTTTACTCCAGGTAAAGCCACTATGACAGAAGGAGAAGCTTAAGTATTAGATACAAGATTACTTAACAGAAATACACAAGAGATTTCTTAGGAAAGGCTTTTAGAAAAAAAAAATTCTTCAAATCATGCCTTTCAACTTTATTCTTCTGCAGAACCCACAAAAATTATCTTTGATCGTAAAACTACTATCAAATGAATGCTGACATGAGTCCACCTCTAAATTATACTAAAGAAGTTATTCAAATTAACCTTCTTCCATCCCCAGGCTTTTAGCATACTCAGTGTAACCGTGTATTTAAATGCCTCGGGTAGCTGAAGTGGAAGGAGAAAATTCAAACAAGACTGCCTGAAAAAATTAGGATTTTCAAACATCCAAGAGAAGTCTTTTATGTATATTAAAGTGCTGCCATGAGCATAAAACCTGAATTAAAAAAACAATGATTTTTGAAAAACAATAGAAATCAAGGAAGATTTAAAATTTTAGAAGTGAGCTCCAAGTCAAAAAAAAAAAAATCAAACAAAATTAAGACTGAAATACCAATGCAGAATTACCTTAAAATATTCTAAGGAAACATTGCCATTCAGAAAGAATCGATGCTTAAACACACCGCAACACTGCTATGACCAAGGGAGCAGTTCAATAAATTACAAGTTACAGTTAGTGTCTAGATAGTCCTTGCTCACAGCAGCATTGTCTTTTTTATAACGCTCACAACAGTTATTTCATTGTGGAAGGGCACATGTATATTTTGGGTATGTTTTGATAAGCTACAGCAAAGGAACAACATGCAGAAGTGTAACACTTTGCAATTGCATAGCTCCTTGAAAAACTGAAGTTAATACTACCATACTTTAAAATCTTTAGATTATTGATGAGAAAACACACACACTGCTCCATGTAAGTTACTGCTTAATTACAGTAGCATCTAGAAGTGAACTTTCACAACCTCGTTGATACATATCAGTTCTAGGACAGTTCTATTTTTAAATCAAAATAACTCGCATAAGAGGACAAGAGGATAGGCCAAGTTCTGTCTATCAGTACAGTTCTATTTATAGAGTGACTTGCATGCAAGAAGCAAGGGGTACGCAACTTGTTATTGGTAACCTGCTCTGTAACTGTGTGCAACGGGTTTTAAAAAGATCAGCTATGACAGTTACTTGCTTTACCAAAGCAACATCCAAATAGCCAAACAACTTCAAAGTCTAACTAAAGGACTAAGCGTGGAGAAAGCAGGGCAGATGAAAATCCAGCTTGCTTTTTATGTGTGTAGAAATCCACAAGCTTAATTTAACAAAAGCTTGTGGCGTTCAACGTTTACTCTAAGATCACTTCGCAGATGGACCGCTTAGTACTTCCTCTTGCACCTCAAGCAATATACTATGCTATGATAAGCCAAAATTCAAGGTTAAATCAAGTATTACCTAGACAGGAATGGAATTTGTGCTGAGAGGGTGAAAGGCAAATTAACTCTAATCCTCTAACAAAATTAAAACCAACTAAAAGTCATACTCCTTTTACGTACAATGTATGTTTTCCTCTCAAATATGAAAGGAAGCATTTTGTGATGACATTAAAAGCTAAGAAAAAAAGCAGATTTGAGGTCAGATTGATTCCTTTTCAAATTCCATAATTTGAGCAAAATACCAGTTTAGAAAATGATGATTCAAATACTACATTACTGACTTCATTAACTTATAATAGGCTTCTAATACAGCCTATTTACCAATCTGCTCGTTTGCAAAGGTGCATATGTGTAGAGGTCCATTATCCCATGCCAACATAAGAACAACCCAAAACCCACTTATCTTCAGGCTAAGATTATGAGAATAGAGTGGTGGTTACCGCTTAGTAACCACGCCTGGTTATTGGCATGGTTCACTGTAGACTCAACTACCAACCTGAAGATTTTTTTGGCCTAAAATCACACTCTATAGGCTAGCATTGTCCCACTTGATCTCCCTCCTCCTTTTAAATGGAGATGTATCATCAATTCAGACCTGGAACAATATTCTAAGGTAGAAGTCAACTAAAGCCGTAAGAAAGAAGAGCCTTCTGATCAAACCCTCAATAAAGAGAGCTGCAAGCTTTTCTGCGCTACCCGGAAAGAAGCTATTAAAAATCCTTCAGGAGGACAAATATCTAAATTAAAGGAAAAAAAAAATATTTATTCTGATCTTAGAAAGGCTAACTGAGAATACAATAGAAACAAAGGCAAGGCAATCCAGGTTTTAACTCAGGTTAACAAGTTAAGATTAATTTTTGTATTGAAGTGTAGGGCTGAACATGAGATGCTAACATGAATCAAAACCAAGCTGTCTTGTCTTCACAATTACTTTAACATATGTTAGCTAACTGAATTTAGGAGCCTCGAGGACAAAAATATCCCTTGAGAATGGAACTGAAGGGAGTCTGGAAGTGAAGCCCAGAGTGACTAGGAAGTTACTCGGAGAGAGAGAAAGCTCAGAGATTAAATTCCTTCTCTCGCTCCCTTAAGGGGGGAAATTAACTTGCCTTGAGACATCCCTCAGCAACTAAAGTTTGTAAGAATTCCAGTTCATTAACAATGGGATACCAAACCAAAAATGAGGTAAGGAACAAAGAGTCATACCACAAAAATCTTACAAAATTTGTTAGCTAGTACACAGTTAATTCTCTGCCAACTGTGTTTGAAAATAGTTACACAAAGAGAACATACTTTATATCCAAGCTCTATAAATTCTTATATACCTGCTGAGGTACTTCATGACAGATTCTGGGTTTGATTTCACTCCTTCCATATTTTGCAAGACTTTTCTTCCTGTTATTTTATAAAGGTTCTTTTAAGTTTAAACCTAGAAAAAAAGATCGTTTTACTAAACTAAGATGGCAGGTTTTATACTAAGCATGCATATTGCTGTCAGTAAAGTCTTGTAGAGGAAGGATGAGAGTGAGAGTAGCCCATTTTGGACAAACTTCCACAGGACCAGAGTATGGGGCAAAGAAGCCCCACCCTACAAAGCAATACTTCAGACTATGTATTTCAAGGTCCCTTTATGTCAGAAACCATGGCAGGATTTGGAAGTTTGCCTGCCAGCACAAGGCGCTTGCCAGCAGGCAGTGTCTTCCCATGTTTACATTTAGGATACAAGAGAACACAAACCAGCCAAGGGGCTGCCTCTTGCAGGGTTGGCTTTCATCAGGCTGTGTAGCAGCACCATGGCCAGGGGCAGGTGCGTGTCACCTTTCCATGGTGCTTCCTTCACAGTGAGCCACGAGGCCAGCTGGGCAGGTCTCATGTCATTACAGGGGTTCACCAGCTTGGTTATCAACAGTGCCCCAGAACAGCACATCTCTGTGGTTGGTGTATATTAAATCCAGCCTAACGTCAACCCCGTCAGGACAAGTATGTGGGACAATGGAAGGTAACAGATGAAGCAAATCTATACATAGGTGCATGTGCAGCCTCTTTATTCCCCCAAATAATGCTTATTTTGACAATCACAGAGAAAAGGACAGTAGCTTCACAAGCCAGGAAAATAGTATAAGCCTTCGTGACAGATTATTCACAACCCTACAAATTCACTGAACTAGTAAGTGCTGAACAACCCAAATTTAGCTTTGATTCTAAGGCCTCAGGCTGCAAGTTTTTAAGGCAGACACTCATCTGAATTTTACTGGTGATATCACAGCAGCAAGAAAAGCCGTTCTCTTAAATGCAGGAAAAAAAGTTATGTTGGAGTAACTCTGCTTTGGGACCACATTTGGAGCATAACACCACAGTAAGAGCATCTAGCAGCTTTTCTCCCTAATTAGGGAGAAAAATGTGCTTCATGACATTTTAGTTAGGTGACAATTTCTTCATCTCTTACCTTTTATTTTAAACCATGATTTCATATGTACCCACTGTAAACACCAATTTAAAACTTCAAGAAAAGCATTAAGTCATAGCACTAACTGAAAAATGCTTAACATTCAAACTTAGTTTCCACTGAGGAATAGAAAAACAAAAGTTATTTCTAGTCTTGTGACTATTATGCCCAACAGCGTCTTAAGCATGTGCAGGAGCTGATGTTTGACTTTAATAGTCATCTGCTCAAGTGCCTTTTAAAGACGAAAACCCCCAAATTTGATTCCTAGACAAGACCTAGTCTATACTGTAAGAGTTACTGTAACATTATCTGTATAAATCTGTTTATATTTGCATACAGACAGCTATACTACAATATACTCCTGAGGTTAATCAGTTTATATAAGCTATTGAATTAAAGGAGTTTCCCCTCTGGAGGGGAAAAATTTGAAATTTTTCAGTTCTTTTGCAATTCTGACAAAAATATCACCAATAAAAAAAAATTTGGGTGCAGGGGGGAAAAAGGGAGATGTTGTTCCCATTCCTCTTTCTCTCATACAAATCTTTGTCCTGCTCCATGTTTTAGGAAGGAGAAAGTGTTGAA
Organism: Pygoscelis adeliae; assembly: GCF_000699105.1. NCBI lineage: Eukaryota > Metazoa > Chordata > Aves > Sphenisciformes > Spheniscidae > Pygoscelis > Pygoscelis adeliae. The sequence goes on along the minus strand of NW_008824986.1, from coordinate 4,796,680 downwards.
AAATAAAGCTGTTTTCATGGTAAACAAATGACTGATTTGGTTTTTTGGTTGTTTCTTTTTTTACATCTCCAACAACGAAAGTAGTAATTTTTTTGCCCAGCTACAACACATACAAAAATAGGTGAAATGATGGCCATAATTATTTTGCAGAGGAACAAATGATAAGCCATATCCTATTTAAATTCAAGGCTGTATGCTGGCCATGATTAGATTTCTCTCATTAGAAGATCTGTGGATAGGAATAAATTCACAGATAATGGAGAGGCAAGGGAGACTAGATCAGAGAGAGTGTGTAAGAGGTCAAACACAAAAATGCATTAAATCCAGTAATATAAAAAGAGCCACTGTTATATTTATTTTCTCTCTATGACTGTGCCCATAATTTGAAGTGTCCCAGAGACTTTCAGCATCTAATAACAAATGTTTTTTTGCTTTGGTGCTTGCAATTACGAAAACAATTTACATACAGCTCAAAAGGAACAACTTTAATCTATAAAGGTCTGTGAAATATTTGCTTCAACAGAACTGAATCAAAATTAAGAGTTTGGTTCTACAATCTGTTGATCTATAACACCATAATAACGTAGAGCTTTATGCCTAAAACATTCTGAAGATTTAAAACAAACACCACCTATAAATTTGATTTTCCTATGTCTATAGAACTTCCAAGAATCTTTTCAAACCTGGAACTACACGAAAGATTCTCTATTAAAATGTACAAATTAAAAAACCCCATGGACAAGCACCACCTCAAACGGCCTTTCCTTTAAGCTCAAGCTAAGAAAAAAGCCCACACACAAAAAAAAAAAAAATCAGTGAAATACTGGGGGGATGGATGCACATGACTATTCTTGTCCAGTTTCTGTAATCACAAATCTAATCTATCATGCAGAAAATGGATTTTCAATTTTAGCCAAGGGCCAATTTGAGTTTCTGGGTTGTTATTAAATTAGAATAGCTTTAAAAGTAAGGGAGATTTTCAACTTCTTATAAAATGAGGAGAAAAAGCTTCGTAATTAAGTAATTAATTCATGTAGTCTTATAATTGATGCTATGGCAACTGGAGGCAACACTTGGCATTAAATATAAGACACAACCAGATATAGCGGAAGGTATTAAAAGTATCAAACTTCCAGCTTCGTGCAAGTTGCAGGCTCCAAAACTGCTCTCTTCTATTTAACATAATTCAAGACTATCTTTATTGAAATCAGTGAGGAAAAGCAAACAAAAGGAAGAAAACATCTCCCAGAAAGTCAACTAAATTCTAGAAATCCACAAGATCATCATTATCTGTAGAAGTTACACTAACAAATATACAATATTTTTCCTTCAAAGTAAAATAGATTTTTCTCATGCTTTATATTCAAGACCCTGAAATTTGTGAGTAGTTTTATTTGACTATTATACCAGATTGAAACAAACCATTTTGGAGGGAGTTTTTCCTCTTTCATTCTTACCATCCAACTGTATTTTATTAATTAGCAAGAACTTCGTTTTCCCCAACTCGTAACTGTTTTGCCCATGATGGTAGTTGGTAAGTGATCTCCCTATCTTTATCTTGATCCACGAACTTTTTCATCTTAGTTTTGCCCCCTATTCTACTGAGGAGGAGGAGTGAGAGAGTGGCTGGGTGGGCATCGGGCTGCTAGCAAAGGTCAAGTCACCACACCAGGGAACACCAACCTACAACAATCACTGCTGTCTGGAAACACTGCACAGACCTCATGATAAAAAATAGTTATCTAAGCTGCAATATTATGCTCTTCAGAGGTGCACATGAAGAACAAGGACTGACATTCATTTAATCCTTATGATGAAAAGTTCAGATTTTGTAACTTAGGAAATGCTAAAGAAACAGAACAAGACCCATTTGTATTTGGAAGGATCCAAAAATTGAAAGGAAAAAAGTCAGTAAAAGATGACTATCACCAAAATGTTCTCTTTATCCCAATTATATTTTCCTATTCCTTTCATCATCTGGAAGGTGAGTGGAGGAAAGAAGCCACCATTTAAGTAGCTAAAATGTAAGCTGTACTTTGTCATTATAGCATATAAAGCTTCCATATGCAAAGCAATACTTAATGTGCACTTAAGGCCTGGAGTTCCACATCTGCAATTTTTACAGCGGTACTGCAGAAATGCTTATCTTAAGTGAACATAGGCAGCAGAAAAGGAAAATAACTTTGTCTTTCTGAAACCATGAACCGGGCTGTATAGAACAGAACAATGTGTAATGATTCACATCTTGCAAATGTTGCAGCTATGACATGAGTTACACAACTGAAAGAGACGCTGAATATGATAGTTCTGCCAGGCTGCTGCGAAGGAGAAGTTTACCTGTGCTGCATTTTTAATGTACAACCTGCCCTCTTCCAGAAATGCTCACTTTCAAGTACTCCAATAACTTGCTGAATACAGAGTTGAAGAGCTATTCAGGAATAGAATCCATACAGCATGAGGTTGCAGAAGAAGATCCCTGGGGGAAAAGGGGTTGCGTGTTAAATTTCCTCGCACGTTATCCACACACAACAAATAACCCCTGTTGCTGCTGAACAGTACTCTGTAATTGTTAGGACTATTTTTCATTTCAGATTAATCTATAAGGTTACAAACTGAAAAATATAGTAATTCCAATATAGAGGAAGAACTAAAAAAATATAAATAAGCACCACAGGATTCAAAGAACCTCATAAATTATGCCAGAGAATTAAAAAAAAAAATGAAAGCATGTTCCCTCAATCAGATAGTCCAGGAGTTATAATTCAGATCTCTCCAAAGGAGTAGGATGAGGAGGATAAAGTTTATCTAAAAAGCACCCTTCATGATATTGTATTCTTTAAGTGGCAGTGATCAAAACTGACATCGAGTAATATTGATGCATTACTGGTTTACACATCCAGAAACCTCACTGCCGGGACTCCAGACTCTCTGCAGACTCTGAAAAGATTCCAGCACTCCTTTTAGAAAATACCTGAAAGGGTACAGTACCCTAGCGAAAATCTGAGGTAGGAAAAGATCATTAGAACCAGTTCTTGCAATCCCATTGCCAACTTACTGTCCTATTAAAGGATAATTACCTCCAGCTGCAAAAGGTTTTCAGGGTTAAAGAAAACTTGACTATTTCTGCTGCAAATGCCAGGTAACTAGACACTTAGTAGGTATAGAAAAGCTTGCACCCACCAAGGCACAAAGAGGTATTAAAGAAAACCCCTTCTGGTCAGGAGTTTCCACTTAAAAGCACTGTTTATTTTCTCAAATACCAATCCACTGTTATAATCTTATTCAACTGAACATATTCTTTTCCCTAGCACTCTAAACTGTATTTTACTTTACTGTACAAAGTGTTTACTTAAATACTCTTCAGTGCTCACCAATTATCCAAGGGATATGCACATGAAGCTCTCTTGGTAATTTTCTGCAGTACCAGTCCTAAACCAAACGGAAGCACTCTTCCAGTGAGAACTTTGCTGTATTTGGCAACATCGAGTACATTCGTTCAGCCCATATATTTTTTCATCACACATTTGTTTAATTGCACACCATTTGCAGCATTGTTAGCCTCCTATGCGGTGGCTTTTGATGCTTATAAGCACTAGTCAAACACACTTCAGCCCTTTCTTTGTTGCTGTTTTCGTTGGGAGTTTTTGTTTGTTTATCCAGACATTATTCTCGAGCTTGTAGTTACTTCCTCTCTTTTCAGGCTCCCATTAGCAGTCCCAGCCATTGTACTGGTTTAAGAGTATCTGCTAGAAGAACAGACACTTTTCCAAGGTGCAGAAAAAAGATAAATCTACACGAGGACAACATGCATCATCTAAGCCCTTCAATGTGCCAGTGGAAATCAAAAGTCTGCTAAAGAAGTATATGACAGAAAGAGCACCACAGCCACTAGTTCCCAGATAACAAAGGGAAACTGACTGGAGAAGTAAGCAAGAAGCTGAAAGGCTCTTTCCTTCTCACCGTCTCAGGATCCTTAGCTTCCTCCACCTCCAAAGGGCTTTCCACCATCGTGTTTTTATATGGAGAGCTGCCAAAATAAGCATCATTGCCTGCACCTCCCTTAGTCATACCAAACAGGATTCAGACATGGAATATTCTGAAAGATCTGCTCCTCTGGCCTCCGAACAGCATTTTTTTCCCCGCCACATTTAGTATCATTTTCCATGGCAGGTAAAAGTCACAAGGGTGTCTAGAGCACAGGTGAGTATAATTTGCAGCTTTCTAGTCAAAACTGTTAAAACCTGTAATTCACAGGTGCAAGTAATCCATATGATGGCATAAATAAAAACACTGGCATTGGTTTCAACACCACCAAGGTAGACTGAGTTTGCAAAACCAAAACAGTTAAACTGTTAACCTTTAGGGCTGCCCAGTCTTTCCTTGTTAATTCAAATTGGTGTGCTCACTTTCCACTACTATTATAAATGGCCTCCTTCTCTAAGGATGTTTAGCTTTGCAAGTTAAAAAACCACATTTGGTCAACTTCCAGTTTCAGGTATAATTTCCTCAAAACAAACACTGCTTTTTTTAAAACTTTAAATATGGGAAATTAGCATGAAGTTTTTCAAGCTTAAAATAGGTGAATTATAGCAGCCATGAAAGCATCTTAGACAAAAAAGCTCTCTTTCCATCCATCAATGACCAAAACTGCCACAGAGCATTAAAGGAGACCTTTAGATATAATTTTTACTATAACAATGATGAACTGAATAAGTTCTTAAATTTGTTTCCTTATTTTTCTCATTTCTGTTCACTTTTTTGAACTGCATTACCATTAATCCGAAAATTCTCAAGAGAAGCAGGCCCTCAATGGTAGCTTTGATCTCACCAAAAAAAGTGGAGGTGTCAAATGAAAATTGCAGTAAAAGCTTTGGTTTAAATGTGTTCCTATCCTAAGCAGGAGAAACAGCAGCAAGAAAAGACTGAAGCCTCTGACTTCGACCTTAAGACAATTTGGTTTAGTATTACTTTTCACTTAGCTCACTAGTTAAGCCCTCAAGATAACTCCAGGGGATCATTACCAGAAAGAAAAATAATCCCACTTTCTTGATATTTTGCTGTGCCGCATGAACTAGCCTTCCTGCTCAAAAAATCTTCCCAGCTCTGCAATCATGCCTTCTGGCTTTTTCTCAGGACAAATCCTTACACATTATCCACATGCCATTTCCACACTATTTATATAGTGACACTTGCAGCATCTTCTTGCTGCAAGAAGGACCACAAGAGTCTTCAACAATAATGGCAATACTTATTCTGATAACAGGAGGCATTAGCAGGAACAGCTCTCCATATGCTGCATTAATAAGGTTCACATTTCACTATCTGCATGTGGCCTCGTTCTTCAGAGCAAATTTCAGCTTCTATTTATACATTTTTGATAGCCAGAAAAGCAGTTTGACTTTCATCACCATGACATGTAACTCCAAATGACCATTAGCTAGAAATGCGATACTTAAGAAGCCCATTTTCAAAGTCTTAATGGCTGACCAAGTGAGCTTATTAACCCCATCTGATTATTAAACTCCGGGGCACATCATAAATGCTTCATGGAGACATCATTAATATTAACGTGTTTAGAGAAAAGTAAAAGTCTGAAGTACATGCAGTGTATGTAACACATTTTAAGCACTGAAATAGCTCCAATTTACGTAACAATTCCGTTTCAAGCTGCAAGAATAAGCTAGCAAACACTGTTTCAAGCCGTCAATACTTTTCATAACTTAAAAGTGTAAGACAAGCATTGTTCACTTTCTATAACAGCTTATCAGCTGATTGATTAATTCTATCGGGCCAAACATGGACAGAGGAATTACTCTGGAAGTACAATCCCATCTTTCACTTTATTATGCTTACCCAATTACATTATGTGCATAAGGAGTTAGAGTTGGCATCTCATTTTTCTACCGTTGCATAGTGAACATGCTATTCTTTGCAAAAGCAGTTTAAAAGTAACCTTGTCACTTTTTCCTTTTGCCCTTCCTCCAACTCACTCTCCTTCCCCTTCATTTTCCCTTTGAACTAGTGTTATTTGCCACTCTCTCTTCCACCACTTCATCTGCCTCTTCCTGACTTGTGTGCACAATGCTCCATATCTCTCAGCACAATCGCTGAAGCCTCATACTGGCCAGTGAATTTTGACATAAACCCCTCCATTTTCACCTACCTCTTCCATATGCCTTCTATATACACATCAGCTCCCTCCACACACCGCCTTAGTCACACATCTGACTTTGCCTTTTGCATGCATACCAGCCTCTAGGATCAGTGCTTATGACAGCTCTGTGGTGTTCATCCATCCTATCGTGAAACACTCATGATTTTGTCTCAATTTCTCCACCTATCCACTATTCAGCTTCTTCCCCCTCTCCTCCTTGGAAGTCTTGGATCTCTCAAAACTGCCTTTCAGATGTACTGTTTAATTCCTTTCCAGGCCCAGGTGAGTACCTGCTCAATTCCAACTTACATTTTTGGTCTCAGTCTCATTCTGTGTAACATCACAGCTAATTCACACTCACACTGCTAGCACCTGCCCTAATTTTTATAGCATCTTTCACCATCTTTTTATACTTGCTTTTTCACTTTCTCGTCTAGTGTTTTCCCTAATTTCTTTCTTCCCATATGTTTTCTGCCTCCAAGGTCTTTCTCACCATCCACGTCCATTTAACCCGGCATGGCTATTCTTTCCAGCTTTAGTTTCCAAGCAGCCTAACCAGTTCCTTTTATCCCATACATTTTATCTTCCAGGTGTTAGGGAATTTTTATAGCACCCCTTGAGGTGAATTAAACATACACTTGTGCTTAAATATAAAACAAACATATAGTGAACGATGCATTGGACAGAGCTACCATCATCAGCAGTTCTACAAGGAGTCTGCAAAAATGCATCAGGAGCCGATTCCTTATATACACTTGCACCAAAACCAATCCTGTGAGCGTCAGCATGGGACACCTCAGCCCAGTGTTGGGTTCATCCCCCAGCACCAGCTCTGCTGCCCAAAAACTGGCATTACACGATTACCACAAGACAATGCTGTGGCTGTTTCTTCTCTCATCAGCAAGGGAAACTTCACTTCTGTACAAGGAG
>NW_008824986.1:4747691-4789561 GCF_000699105.1 Pygoscelis adeliae | reverse complement strand
GTTCAACCCCTTCTGCATCTGAACCTTCTTGCCCTCCATGCCAGATTGTTCCTTGGTCACAAATTACCACTGCTGAGCAGTTACAATTAGAATTTCCCCTTCGCAGGCTCCAAAGCTTTTGGTTCAATCCTCTATTAAACCCCTCTGGGCCATGCTCCTTCAGGTTCTCATACTCTTCTGATTACTAGCAATCTTGTTCCTCACCTTTGTCTCGAGGGATAGTAGGAAGGCATGAAATCCTTCCACAATTCTGACCTGACTGAAAAAAATTTCCAATAAAAGTTACACCTCCCATTCACAACAGCTTCTTCTCTCTGCTTTGGCAGAAGACTTCCCTATCTCCTGCTCTGAGGAAGTCAGGCAGTTCTGCTACTGGCAGGATATTAGAAAATAGGGTAGTTTCTCTACACAAGAAGTACAAAGTCATCAGCATTTCTGAAGCAGACTGCTTCCAAGTGACTGGCACCCCAGAAACTTCAGGCATACGTCACTCGTTTTCTTTACTCCATCTTTTGGGTAATCTCTTGATGTTGCTAAAGATAAGAGGATTGCTTGAGTGCAAGAGTTTTCCTTGTCCTTAGCTGATTGTTTATGTGAGCAGCCATTGCTTGAAGTGAGGTTTCATTTACTACCCCTCCTCCAACAGGTGCTGTCCAGATATAACAAAGCAATCACATAATGGAAGTTTGGAGATAAGCCCAGAAGCCTTGCCATCTTCTGCCGAGGCATCATTTTGGCCTGTTACTTCGGAAGCCAGGAAAATATAATGTTGGAACTTAAACCTTCTTCCCAGCACTTTGCATATAGAATTGCTGCATTAAGAAATAAAAACTTTTCTTGTAATTAGAGGAGAAAAAAATCAAAATTGTAATCCAAGAGAAAGGCAGAAAATATTAACAACTAAACCCAAAACTCTGTTACTGGTTTTTTTTTTTCCCTCAGTAGAAAAAAAAATCTTACAGGAATACATAAAGTAACAACCAATATAAACCAGTTAACTTAAAAAAATTTGAATAAGTAAAAAAACCCCAAAACTCATAGGTCACTGATACTAGGAGAAATTAAATAGGTAGGATTTTACTGATTGCTGATGTTATTGATAGCCACTACTACCATTTCTGTGGTACTTAATTATCAAGGGGCTTTGTAATTTTTGTTTCTATTTACTATTTTATTGTCTGTTTGCATGTAGTAAAACAAAACAGACCTAACTAAAACCTGAAAGGGCAACCTGTCTTGCTGAGAACCATAATTGTGATTTATGTATTTATGAGAATGTTCTGAAAGGAATAGTGTACAATAGGTTCCTAGCTAAAGCAATATTTGACTGCCAAAAATAGCTGTAGTAGCTGACTGGTTTGTACTCCAGAAGAAGGAAAAAAAAAAAGCTTACTTCCCCCCCGCCATGGTTATGAGCTTTCACATTTATATGGCAGGCAAAACTTAAATCGGAAATCCCAATTACAATATGCTTCTTAAAAAACCCCATGATTGTGGAACATTCTCCTGCTCTACCACCTAGCACATTGCATCTAAATTACTTCACCTGTCCCAATTCTCACACATGTCTGATTTACATATAATTTTGTAAAATGTATGTGTAAATTGTCCTTTTTACATCAAGTGAGCCTCAGGTGTTTAAACCAAAATCCTTAACATTGCCTCTACTACCTACCAATCAGTGCACCTTGGTCTTCTGACTGCAGTGCTCTGCATAGAACTTTACACTTTATAAAAGTAAAGGTTTATTTTACAACTGAAAATCTTGGTTGTAGTTTTTAAGTATAGAAACATGTGAACACCCCCCACATTAAAAATAACCTCCTGGAATTTCTAATATGCACAAAAAGGGTAGAAAACAAGACAGAGTTCATTTGCAACATCCATTTACTATGTAGTTACATTCTATTTTTATCTTCATAGAGGAGTTCAGAAGACTTCTAATACATATCTTGACACACATCAAGGCTAAAGCATGAACACAGCTAAAAAGTCAATGTGAAGTGCACACTACTAGAAGCAGTTTTACATATCAGCTGAAGAACCAAAGCTGACACACTGCTTCCCCTCCCCCCACACACACTGGTTGACAATAAAAATTAATTCTTATTTGGAGGAGGGACCAACTATTTCCCAGGCACAGATCCTAGCTGTAAGACGCTATATGGCAAAAATGTAAGAGCCAAATACTACGTTTTCAAAGTCATCGTATTTTCCTGAAAATTATTTTGGTTGGGGTTTCTTTTTGTGCCACAAATTCCTGCACAGAGAGATCAACAGGATCCTCAATTACTCCAACATCATCTGCTAGGTGCAAGAATTAAAAAAAAAAAAGTTTTTCACCTCCCAAATTCCAGGATCTGGCATTGCATATACCTGGAAAAGCAAACACTGTATAATAGAAGCAGTTAACAGTGCTTAATCATTCTACATGATCTCTGTAAGGACCATTTATCCTCCAGCAACTTTGCACCTACCTTGTGCGTTACTGCCCAAGTGTCATGCCATTGTCTTCCAGCTGAGATAGCCTCAGCCTCAGAGTTTGGGGTTTTTTCCAGTCCATATTTCTGGCTATTTTTATTAACTCAATTCAGCTTTAAACAAAAAGGCCTACAGATGCCAACTCTAATTTCCAAGTCTTTATATCAAAGTCCTGACCAGACAGATAACTGGCACAAAAGACTGAAGTGGTGAACTAGATTTCTAAAATGCTGCCATCTGATTCTCATCCCACACAAATATGTAATCTAAGTAATGAAAAAAGCTTTCGTCCCAAACATCGGCGTGTTCAAAGCTCTTGAAATAAGTAAAATGTTGGGATTTGGATTGAGTCATGACAAGTTAAAGCTATAACTGTAAGAAATAACCTTCTGAACAACAATAAAAAGAACATCCTTAATGTCAAGCAGAAGAGAAAGCAATTACATTTTCAAACAGGGACTGTCAGTTTAAAAATATAGAAAGAAAAAAAATAAAGTGGGTTTAGCTCTTTTCACAATTTCTTGGATTTTTCATATATTTTTAAGCTTCACCTTATTTATAATGTTTTTATATTCTGTTTTCTTTCATCACAAAAAATTAAAACTAGTTTGTTATGTAAACTATTGTCAGTGAAATTTAAAGGAAAATGTATTTGCCTCAGCTATTAAGACATAAGGTAACTCATACATTGGTGTAATTTCATCTAGGTGTATATTTTAAGTATGCACTACACTTTAAGCCTTTAAAGAAACAAAAATAGGAACTGAATATTACCACAGAGCTCAGGAGGCACCAAACACACAGGCCTCACGCATAGTGACAGAGTGCGGGGTACAAGACTTAAAAAGGGAAACAGTCATCATTGGTCAGGATAGCTCGGTCATTCCCATTACAAGTAGTCACTAGTCACTTGTCACCACTGTTCAATGCTAATGGGGGATAAGCAGGAAGGGTAACAAGAGAACTGTGCTAAGCAGAGGAACTCCTGCTGTTTTCTGGAAAAATCCCACTGTTCCTTCCCTTTCCCTCTCACCATTGGCAATGCAGGGTTCAATTTCAGGTTGGGTACAAGCACAACACAACAGGAAAACAGCAGAGCAACTTGAATACATAGCCCTTTGGCAGGTTCAAAGTTAACAGCCACATTTTTGTTCCATGGAATCAAACAATTAGACAGCTGGCCTTGGCAAAAATAAGGTTTTCCTCTTTGTTCCCTCCCTCCCTTATTCCCTCCTTTCTCATGGGCAATGGATTACCAGAGCACTCAAAGGGTCTTCCAGTCCCAAGAAGTTTAAAAACAAGAAAATTGGGTGACAGACTTGTCCATTGAAGCTTTTTGCATTATTAGATACTTTAAACAGGTCACAGGGTCCAGTAAATCTGAAACTTAAGCAGGAGACAGTTCTGTCAAATGCTTTTATTGGGAAAGAGAAATATATAGTTGTCCCGGTTTCAGCTGGGATAGAGTTAATTTTCTTCCTAGTAGCTGGTATAGCTGTGTTTTGGATTTAGCATGAGAATAATGTTGATAACACACTGGTGTTTTAGTTGTTGCTAAGCAGCGTTTATACTAAGTCAACGACTTTTCAGCTTCCCATACTCTGTCAGCAACAAGATGCACAAGAAGCTGGGAGGGAGTATAGCCAGGGCAGCTGACCCAAACTGGCCAAGGGGATATTCCACACCATAAGACATCATTCTCAGTATATAAGCTGGGGGGAGTTGGCCGGGGGGCGGTGACCGCTGCTTGGGAACTGGCTGGGCATCGCTTGGCAGGTGGTGAGCAGTTGCATCACCTCTGTTTGTTTGGTTTCCCGCCCCCCCTGGTTTTTGTTTCTCTCTCTCTCATTGTTTTACTTTCCATTACTATTACTATTATTACTACTATTCTATTGTTTCAAATATTAAACTGTTCTTATCTCAACCCACAAGTTTTCTTACTTTTGCTCTTCTGATTCTCTCCCCCACCCCACCGGGGGCGGGGAGGGTGAGCGAGGAGCTGTAAGGTGCTTAGTTGCCGGCTGTGGTTAAACCACAACAATAAGTGAACAATAAAAGGCGTTTGTTCTATTCAGCAACTCTGTATATCCAAAAGGTTGAATTTCCACACCTTAGGTGAATAAAGACAAAGCTGAGATATGCAGTCAATGTAACTGTCTGATTAGGTGATACCACAGGTCTTTAAACACCTAACTCCAGCATCTCCAGTGCTCACATTTGCTTCTGTAGATGATAGTAGCCACCAGGAGGAACAACTTCTGTCCAGTTGCAGTACAAAACCAGAGAAACTTACCTCAAAGTAAGTTATTATCTGTGCAACATCTTGCCTTGTAATTTGCCAGTGACCATATCTAAGATAAATTTTACCCAGACAAGGTAGGGGGAGGGGAAGAACACAGATGAGGGAAAAGAAAATGAGAGAAGTAGCAAATGTGTTCCCGTCCAAAACTTCCTGGAATCTGGTTATTTTCTTCACCTTATTCTAACCTGACATAAGAGAAAAACGTGTACACCAGAACATTATGGACTAAAAACAAGGCAATTAGGAGGAAGTTGTACACAGATTTGTAACATTTGAAGACTATAAATTTCTCATGCATGTTTCAGGTGTTATTTTAGAGGGAAAGGGGATAATGATTCAAATGCCAGCACTATACACTGCTAATACAGGCATAAGAGTACAGCGTATCTTAATTTCGCATTGAAGTGATGAATAGTTGAACATCCAACTGATGAGGACATAGCTAAACACTAAGGTCTGTGTACCTGGTATTTTCTAACCAAGGACATTGAACAAAATTGCTCTCAACCACAGGTGAGCACAGATCTAATGACTGACAGGATTTTTGTTTGTTAAGAATAAGCAAATTCTGTAGCAAGGGGTCTTAAGTCAAGAAGTTCTTGTCACATCAAAGATGTGTAAATTAGCTATCCTAAATGACAATGTCTTTCACGTGATTTCATGTGAAGAGTTACTGTTTATTTGCTCACCTAAACAAAGCAGCATCTATGATGTGGAACATAAAACAAGTGCACAACAGCACCACAGATACTTACAGAAACAGATGAATTAGAAGAGGCTCCAAAGCAGTGAAGACAAAAAATGTAAGACAGTGATAAACACATTCTGTACGAGTGCTCAGAAAGATTAGACAGTACCAAAGATTTTACAGTATACCATTCTCTGTTTTTTCCAGCGATAAGCTCAGTATTATAGTGATATGTTGGGGATAAAAACAAAACAAAACACCGGCATGTAAACCCAGGGAACAAACAGAAGTGGGATTTTTAAGGTTTTACCTTTCTAGGGCTTCCTGGAGGGTAGAATTTATGGTATACCTAGAAATAAAAGAAATTAAATTGAAGAGAATTAAAACTGGTAGGGAAAACAATCTGCATAGTAGTACAAAAATAAACATAATGCTTACATGAAAAGATAACATAACATTAGTAGAGTCTACTGTGGCGCAATCCAAAGACCATCATCACTTTGTAGCAAACATCTCGGGAATATACACACTACACCTTACAGAAAATACAATGTGGAGCATCAGCACCAGAAGTATGAGGTCACAATACATGTTACAGTTGACTGATGTTACAGCACGTGTTTCACATTCCATAGGATGATGATGTCACACTATCTCACAGGGATATTACACATACCGGTTGTTTTCAACCCAGGGTCCTACATAAAAAATAAATAAATCTGTGTGACCTGGGAATCTGTTCGTATAGTTTTTCTGAACAGATCCATGCATTGTCATGCAGCAAAAGATTAAGTCCCTCAAAAGAGAGAAAGGAAAAAAAAAAGGCTGTGAAATACTGAGACATTAGGCAGAAGGAAATGGCAAGCCAGAAGCCTGCAAAGCACCAAAAGAGCATGACATCCCTCCAGTCCTGCCAAAACCTACAGACAGGCAAAGAAACTGCAAGAGCCGGGGGTTGGGGTGTAGGGGGCGGGGAACCCACAACAAACAAACAACCAACCAGTAGAGATATCCTCCTCACCTACTTACGAAAACAACAAGAACAGAGATAGACCATATACTTCAGCACAGTTTAGTTTTAAGCATCTTGGTGGCTTTGCATCTGAGGTGCCACCCATAGTGCTTGACCAAATGCTCTTCAACAAGAAAAGTGGTCAAAAGACATAACGACATAAACAATGACTTCTTGGCAGGGGTTGGGAAAGAAGCCAAGCAGATTTCATGGAGTTATGACACAAGTCCCCAGAATATTTCTTGGATCTCTACAGAGTTAGGACTATCCAACTGTTCAGTTCTTCAGGTGGAAAAGCAGGAAGTTGAACCTGCCAATCTAATGAAACACTGGCTTTTTACAGAAGTCCATCTGCCTCAGTTCTCTGGCTCAAAATACAAGAAAACTTAAGAACTGAAAGAGTAAGAATACTCTTATTGGTATGTTGGTAAGAATACCAACATGACTCCAGTAAAGAGCATTAATCCACTTGCTCTCTTAAATTTATTTGAAATGTAAAGAGATGTATTTGATCACCCCAGCTGTTAACGTGAAAAAAAGGTTTTTTTGGTTTCAGAGTTGTTTGGGATTTGGGTTTGTTTGGTGGGGTTTTTTTGCATTTTTTTTTTAATGTCTTTCCACAGAAGAGTTGCTCACTTTGAGGTGCTTAACTTCCATAGCCATTACAAAACATTTAGCTAATCTTTAAATTGCAGCCAAAGCTCCGCTTTCTTTGTGAATAAAGCATGTAACATCACAAAATTTAGTTGCAATACTTGTACTGTCTCTGACTGCCCAGGTTCTATACCAACTAAGCAAAATTACCACCTTTATTACAGAAGCAGTTCCACTGAAAGAGCACCACCTAGAATGCTTATTTTCTAATGCTGTTATACAAGTTACTTAAAATCCCTGTGAGAAACTAAGCTCAAGAGATGCATACGCTTGCTTTTGGTTTTTGTCACAGTGGGAAAGTTATTTTTTTTAAACAGTGGGAATTCAGAATGAATTGTTAACAGTATCTATATAAAGCTCAGCTAATTCTCTGTGTATCATATGAAAATCCAAATAGTTCAGAGTATTTCCTTTCCCAAATAAATGCATTTTGTCCAATAACCCCAGTAATGAAGAATAAAATATTTTCACATCATAAGTCGCTCAAGTTCTTATTCCAAGATTTAACTTGAATACAAAACACTTACTAATAATCAGTAAAAAACCAAATAGCAAATAGCATTGTTCAATGATTCATTAAATTTTCTCACCATAAAGTCAAACCACATTCCAGTTCAGTAATTATTTGGCTGTAATTCTAAACAAATAATAGGTTCTGTCTCTGTAAATACTGTTCTGGTTCTAATTCATAAGTTATGCAAAACATTTACACAGATCACTCAACAGTCCATCCTTAATGTACCTGAAGAGGTCTTTACAATGCCTAGTGAATAATTCATACTTCCATTTTGCCATTCTCTCACAGCATAGAAAGAGCAACTTTAATTCAGTCACGGCTCTAGCTTCCTAAGATCTGAACACCACCAAAAATGGTCAAAATGCTCAAGGAGAAATTGCTTACAAACCCAATCTACTTCCCAAATGGAAGAATTAAATAGTCCTAAATATATCTGAAATAACAAACCAACATCTGAAGAGAGTGGCCATATGCTAAACTGTCACTCTTCCATACTGAGTGATGAATTAAGATGCTAGTGTAGCTAGCTGCTTACTACAATACTGTTCGTGTCACTCGCATATGTTGCTTTGGCAGTTATTACAGTTTTTCATAAACTAAGCAGCATATTAGATTTGAGAACAAATTACAGACCAGCTAAAAGCACTGAAATCTTGACCAATTTCCATGGAACGGGAAGAAACACTACAAAAGACTGGAAAGATATGAAGGGTAATTGCTGTACCTTTGCAATCTGCATGATGGAAAGCATGAGAAAAATCAAGACAGCTAGACAAGAGTCCAGTAATCAGTGTTTTCTGTAGTCTGTGCAATCTGTGCAGTTTTCTGTAATCTGTGATACAGTAATGCCTACAGTATTGTAAAGAGAATGTACAGAGGGAGGAGAAATATTCACCCATAGCACTTAGGGAATATATATAACAAATTATCTAGCTAGTTAGTACAAACATCTCACTGATGTGAGCACTGGTGCTTTTCTCCATACTTGGCATATAGGTGAAGGAATCCAGTAATTAAAGAATTATGACAGTGGCCTAATAAAAGAAGAGGCTACATGGTAAAATATATAAAGAAGTCATGAAATGCTTGTAGTAGATGTGTTTGTATCCCTAGACAAGATTCTGGTTACTGAAGAGTTGGGGTTCAACAAAACCAAGCAAGTCAGTCCTTGGAGCATTGGTATTGGAGCAACAAATTGTCACTGTGTGTCTGTAGTGGCCAAAAGGGCAAGAATACAGTGAAGAGCTAAGCAGCAAGGTATTTCTTACACTCCACGGGAATGTCAGCCTCTACATTCCCCAGAATTTGCATTAGGAAAAAAGTGTTACTTTGACAACAACTCTTGAACTTTATAATCAAGGTTCCCAGCTTTATCACATTCGGACATCTATAAAATCTTTTCTGACAAATTAGAAGTTGAGGGATTTTGGTTGTAGATTTGTGGTGAGGGGAGAAGTGGAATATATCTGTACTTTCCATAAATACAAAAATACTTGTAAGGTGCAAGGAGTCCTCTGAATGATGGCATTTTTAAGAGGCTGGACTCTTCTTGCTCTTGATTCATTTTCTCATCCATTTACTTTTAGGCTACATTGAAACTTCTGTAGATGACAGTACTACAACACTCAGTTCTTTCTGCAGCTGCTTGTGTGTCTCGTCTAATACACAAGCAGAGTTTGACAGAATACAGATGTACAGCATCCTGGCCTCCATGGAAATACTTGGCAGCAGATGGTTAAGGGAAAGCATCACAGTACAAGTTTACGCCCATGGTTACTCTATTGAGTGGTGCTCTAATACATCTGTGTGCATGTGTCTAAATGAAATGTTTCTGTGTGCACACAGATGTACACAGGGTTGCGTATGCTATTTTGTGCAATACTGATTTTAGGATGATACGAAAGGGCACCTGTAAGTCTAGAATAACAGACACCGGTGAAGATATTAGGCTACGTTTTCAGGTAGTATAAATAGCATTTTTGAGGAAAGAAATTTAATCAATTTCCAGCTTTAGAGAATTTGGCTCCAGGTTAGGCATCGCAAACAAGGTCTACCCTATCGTTTGCTCCATGATGAGAAAGGATTAGAAATATCAGATGTTTCCAGTTACCTGGAACAGTTGCTATGACTCCTATACATGCCAGCCACTACCAGTTAAGCCGGAATATCAATGAAAGATTAACAGAACATCTCAGGGACAAAAATTTGGGGACCTACCAAGCTTCCATGCATTCTTCAACAAAACTTGCCTTGGCAATACATCAGGCAGTCAATACAAAAGACCTTTTTGAGACAGAATTATTTGGCCTAATGAGTTGCCAGAGAGAATCACAGGATGCCAACAGCAGCAGAAAGGGCAGTATTACAGGGCAGTCAGCAATGTGGTGACTAGTAAGTGCTAGCTAATGACATGCAAACAGATAAATACTTTCAGCAATAATAGGAGTCCACTCAGTCTCTCACACTGAGGCAGAAACTTATTTTCTGCATTCTCCAAGACACTGAGCTGAACTGTATGGATCCACCCAACAGTTCTCATAAGAGAAGGAGAAAAAAGATGTTAACACTAAGGGTTGTTTTACAGCTTGAACAACACACAATACACATAGTCACACATAAAAGCTTTGCCAATCCAATAATGAGAACACCAATTTGATAACAGGCTTCGGAAGCATCAACTTTTTAAGACACAGACGAGAAAAATATTCATCACTTTCAATAGTGATTCAAATTAAACAAAATATTTATCTGTATTGTTGATAGAACGCCTAAATTTTTATGCTAGAGTTTTAGACAATCTTTTGACTTACTGCTTCCGCATTTCAGAAATAAAAGCTAATAATGTAACATCACTGGGAGATGTTTCAATATTCCTGAGAATGCCTTTTCTCAGGGATGCACCTTCCAGTCACATACACCCTCTCATACCACATTCTTTGTGCAGAAAACACATGGGAGTCTCAGGGGCTCAGGTTAGTCCTATCACACACTTTAACACAGTTAACTAAAATACAGGCACAGGCATAGATGTATTAGCAATTCTTTCAGAAAAATTTGCATGTTTTACAGAAGATTATTATTTTCCCTATAAATTGGTAGCAGTGCCTTCAGCTGATGTATGAATTCTGAGGATCTCTCTTTATCACTCAGAACTGGTATGTTTTAAATGTTTAAATGATGTACCTAGTCCCATTTCAACACAGGCTTTTGTAGCATTTTAATGTCTTGCCATTTAGCAGCTAGAATCCAGCAAAGGGGATACAAGTGCTATTACTGGTAGCTAATGGATATTCTTTAGCTCAATTGCTGAACTACATTTTGAATAAAGGGCTCAATTCCCAAAGGGAACAACCTCCTTTCATTACTGTCCAACACTTAGACTAAAGGAGAATTCTCCGCAAGTGGTAAGTAAGAGCAACATTCATATTTCTATTCCTCGGTTCCCACTTACTAGAGGATAAAGGCATTGCGTAATATTTAATTTATGCAGGTCACATCCAATACCTCAAGTCCTATAGCTGGACACATTTCCACATACAGTCCTTTCCTATTCCCATTCTAAAACTGCCTTTTATTCAGAGCATTCTTCTGGAAAAAATACACTTAAGGACTATATAGAAATGGCAGAAAACGTTACATTTTTTGAGCTGTCCCACTCAAGATGTGCAACTACCTCCCAGCTGTGCTAGTATGCTTGTACAGCGTGTGTCCACCTTGGTTACCTGTGCCACATGCTGCTGCACTCACACTGCTTTTGACAGAGGGCTGCAGCAGGTGTTAGCAGATCAACCCCAGTTTTGACTCAGCTATCTGCTAAAGCAGTAAAGACCACAGCTTGTCTACATAGTTCAAAGGAGCAATAGTAGCTCCAGAACCAAGAGAGCATATGCTGTAGTTGGCTACCAGACAGAAATCACATCCTTGCTCAGCTTTCAGGGTTATCTGAGCAACAAAACAACCCCTTGTATGATTATACTCTTTCACAGATGTAGAGATGCCTCCACGATACAGCTTAGCACTGCTTTAAAGCAGGACTCGTGCAAGATTATAATCACTGTCAGTATACCTCTGTATCCATGCTTCACCTTAAGAAAGGGTTAAAACCACAATGTTGGAAAGGCACATACTGCAGCCACCACTGGCTGGAATCAGAGAGGCCAATCCTATAAAGCTGGCATCACTTTCAATAGTGATTCAAATTAAACAAAATATTTATCTGTATTGTTGATAGAACGCCTAAATTTTTATGCTAGAGTTTTAGACAATCTTTTGACTTACTGCTTCAATATTCCTGAGAATGCCTTTTCTCAGGGATGCACCTTCCAGTCACATACACTGTCTTCGGCACAGGCACCATTCTGAAGACTAGCTTCAAAGCATTGCTCCTCTGCCACATGTATGCAAGTCCGCAACTGCTGCCACAAGGACAGAATGCAGAGTATTTTCACTCAATGACCACGGTTGCACACACCACTCTTGCTGGAGATACATGTCAAAGTCGTGAAGATGAGTCACCCATTTTCTGAATTCTCTCTAGATAACTGCACGCTAATCAATAGCAGCTACCCCCAATACTTTCTTCTATGACCAGGACTAAGCCCTTCCGTTCCTCCATACATACAGAGCAGAATGCTTCCACAGAAGTCAGAGACTGAAGTCCAAGTCTTTGAAATTACTTCATTTTCATTATCTCCAGTGCAAGCCACACTTTGTCTCATCCCAGCAAGGACTTAATGAGAACTTGGTTGTTCAGGTCACATGTTCAGGAAAAATAGATTTTCTGTCTCAGGAGTGGTCATCTGGGAGACCACCCAAACCCATTTGAAGTGCTACTAGAGACACCCATACGCTAGCCAGTACTTACAGTTGTTGACGTCTATCTTCTAACTTGCATTGTAGCAAGATTTTTTTTTAAATGTGATTAGTATTTTGACTATTGGTGAAATGGCATTATCATCTTAATTAGCACTTTACTAACAAAAAGAATTTTCTCTTAAATAAAAATGTTATCAAGACAAACAGTAACTTCTCTCTCAGTATCATAATAATAATACATGGATATAATACTCCTTTTTTAACATATTACAAGATTGCATTTCTAGCATGTTCTATGGTTTAAGTTGTCTGGGTTGGTTTAAGCTCTGTGCCTTTTTCTTTCCTCATTTTAATTCATTACAGCTCCAGTATGTCAACAACAACAGAACACACTAGTAGCTTGGATTTAATTGCTCAATTAAAAAAGAAAAATATCTTTCAAGATTCAAGCTGCTGCCTTCCTATGCAGTAATAATTTCTACAGAAGTGCTGTGTGTATTAGACAATCTACGTTTGCTAAGTTAAGGACCTGTAAGTAGGCTCAGCATCCAGTTTAACATTTCATTGCAATCTACTGACATGCTAATAGCTAATCAGAAAGCTCCTAATAAGTATACCAGATGTTATTTAGATTCACACTCACTATTTTTAAAAGCTAATGACTTACAGCATATAGAATGGTGAAAATAAATCAGTCGTCTCATGCCACACAATTTACTTCAAATATTTTTCAGAAAAGAATAATTAGCTTCTACTCAAAATGCACTTGTATGAGAGTATCATCAATATTAGGACAGCAAAAATGGTGGCAAACATGAAATTCCATGGGTGTCATTGCATAAGATTTATTTTACCAAACTCCTTCCCACTCCCCCCGTACATAAAGTCCTAACATTTATATTAAAAGAAAGAGCTCACGTAGCATGTTAATGGACTATGTCTAATTTCATGCAGTTAACCCTGTACTCTCAACAAAAATCTCCGTATTTAGATATGAGAGGAATAAAGTCCATGGTTCATTCATTGCTGTGGGGAAAGAAAAAAAGAAAAAAATCAAGAAGCCACAACCAAATGCTGAGCACTTCTGTCAAAGATCTGGATAATGTCCTGGTCACATACAACTTTCAGGTACATCCATGACTTACCTGAAGAGGCTTCCAAGTTCAAATCATGGAAGTGACAACTATGTCACTTCCTTCTTTTTAACAGTAACCTGGACAGACATGTTTTGTACTCTACTGTCCCCAAATGGGCTATATAGAGAGTAACTGATCTCACTTATTATTCTACCAACATTCACTACACTTATGGTTATATTAATATCTAATTGATGAAGAAACTGTTGACAAAGAAATTCCACTATTAATACATTTAGCAATAGGATACTTGCCAATACGGAAGTGGATAAAGAGCGCATAAAAAGCGTTCACATAACATGTTTGTAACAGGTTTACTTGGCATACATCAGTACCTTCGCAGCTGACTGCTACAAACAGACAATAATTACCTGCAATGACAATTAAAGTGATTATGATAGGCTATTCAAAAAGTTTAAGTTATGTAACTTAAATTTACCTTTTCATGTGAACGCTTAAGGGTTATATTCTTCCTGGTAGAGAATGGGATCATTCTATAAGAACTGTTCATACTCTGAGCAAGCACTTCAAATCAATTGCTTATGAACCACCTACAGACTAAAATTATTTAAAGACTAATTTTTGCTTTCAATATATTGTTCCAGTTGACAAGAAAAACAAAACTCACAATTTAAAATTACTAGGCAATAGCTTGGGTTATTCAGTTATGCAACTGTTACGTTTCTATGTAAAAGATCACAGACAAATTTCCAGATAGCCAAGCATCAGCTATGCTTGCAAGATTAGGTTAAAGGCACAAGAATGCACATTGAAGCGCAATGCATTCTTATATCCTGTCAGATATTTTGGACTCTCCTTTTCATTCGTACATTAATTCCAGTGCTTCAGCGAAAGGCCCTCCACAGGCAGAGCCTGAGCAGGCCCCTGCTATTTCTGATGGAAAACAAAGAAACTTGCTGAAGCTCTCTTCAGGAAAGCTCCAAGCTTGAGTAGCGTTTTCATCTTCTGCGTTACAAATACCAAAACTGCAGAGTACAGTCAAGCGTCTCTTGGGATTTTTGTGTTTCTATACCTAGGAGGATGACTGAGAAGTCTTATCCTCTCCTCCTGTATTCTCCCTCTTCTTAATCTAACTGGGACTAAATATAAAGGATAGAAAGAAACAAATAGAAATACCCCCCACACCCAACATCAGCAATGTACAGAGGTAGAGTAAAAGCGTTACAGCAGGTGATGCCAGATAACTCCCACAACCCCAGTCCAAATCTGGCAATTTATTCCACAGTCAATTCCTTTAAAAGTGTTTGTTTCCAAGTTTCCATCAGTTATTCTTAACTTCTCTAGATTAGTTTGCCAGTCACTGGGGAAAAAAGTAACAGATAGAAAAGCAAATATATAAAAACAAAGCCTCCCATCACTTTTTTCTGCTCAGTTCTAGATTTATATTAAAAAAGCTGCTTAAATGCCTGCTCATATTAGCACAGCTCTTCACTGTGCAGATTAATCATACTGCACTTCCTGCCTTTACTTTTTTAAAAATCCCTTTCCTTTTATTACAAAAATTCCACCAAGAAAGGACTCCATGAAGAATCAGTGGTAATCAGGACAAAAAGAAATCCTGTCCTGACCCATTGCAGATGCCCATCTTTACACTCATTGATTCAAAGGAGCCACGTGTTTAACTGTTGCTACACCTACATACAAATTACCATTATTAAACAAAGCTAGCAGCTGCTTACTGGAAAAGATTCTTAAGCCATTGCAAAACAAAGCTGCACCAATGTTGAAATAAAAAGATATTTTTAAAATGCATTAACAAATTTATAAGACAAAAGTACATTCTTTTCTCACACACAGTGTATTTTTTTTTTTTAACCAAGTGCTTAAAAGCACGCTGCTCTTATTCAGGTTTAAGAGTACTGTGAGACAGCATTTTCAGAAGTACTGATGTGATTTGGGCCATGCAGTCTGACTCAGTTTGAAAGCAAAACCAATTTGAAGAAATGTAGAGAAGACAAAAAGCATTAGCTTTCCTGGCCATCACCTTTCAGTGTGTTGAAAGACAGTGTTGCTTCAAAACATAACTCGTTCGATTATCCATTCACATTTAAGTTCGTGGTGTTCTCTAAGCAAGGGTATCAAAAAAAGTCTTTTTCAGCACAGGCATTTGAAAAGTGAAACAGCTTACAGAAAAAGGACTCCAAGAAATATCTGAAATTCTAAATGCTGGTGGGAAAGAGGCCAAGGGATCTGTGCAAACTCACTTTATCAACTTAAAGCAAGAGAATAAGGATATGACCTGATAAAATGATTTCTAATGTTTAAATCTTTAAATAATTTTATTCAAATTAAAAGCTTTGTTTGTTTTAAGTCATTGTTTTTATCTGCTAACCACAACAAGGAAACAATCAGAACCATGACAGATTTAACATACCCTCTAGGGCTAAACAGAATGAAATTCTCCCAGATGTGTCAAGTCACCACTTCTTAGAAATACTGCATTATCATTTTTTGATATTCGATTTAAAAAACTGGACAGATTTCTACATTCCATGCAATTGTAGATTTTTCTAGATCATTTCTATGACTGAACAACAGACACTGGACAGGCATCTGTACAGGGGCCAATCCTTGACTGGGTACATTACATAAACTTAAAAGTGTACAAATAGAGAACAAAATTTAAGACAAGTAAACAGCCTGTCATTAGCAAGGAGCTGACAGGTGTTAAGTTGTCTACCACATTTCTAAACATCTCCAACATCAAAACAAATTCTCCAGCAATGGATAGAAAACTTTACTGATCCAGAGATAACCATCTACAGCACTGTTCCCCACCGGCAATAATACCTGCTCCCTAAGCAAACCACAGCAAGCTGTGTGCCAGCAGGTAATTAATTTGCTTTCTCTTCCTAAAAAAAAAAAAAAAGAAAAAAAAAGAGGTTCAAAGACCAAAACATTCTCACACGCACTTAGACATACACAGAAAGGTTGTTACTGCTGAAGGTCATTCAAGGCAGGAGCTGCAAGCTCAGAAACGTTTCCATTTCAAATCCAGACACACAAAAGAACACGTGATAAATGTAAACAGCTTCAACACCACAATTTTATTTTAATCTCTTTAGGGATTGAGCTATCCCCTGCTGCTGCTTTTTGAAAACAATTTTCTGAAGTCCAAAACTGCGCTGTGTTATACTGACCCAATGGTCCATATTAACATATGGAAGACATTTGCAATGCTAACCACCTAGAGATAGGATGGTAATGTTATTTAAAACATTAATGCTACCATAAGATCATCTTAGGTTTACCCAAACAGATTTGCTAGCAGATCTGCTGAAGGTACATAATGGTGGAGGTTGCCATGGGAACATGGTACAGCTACACACTTTGCCATGACAACCAGGCCTCCCTGGAATACTAATGAGTGCCCATGGCAACGCAAAGCTGAAGACAAGATGTCTGGAGACCAAATATTTCATGTATCATTTATAACAAAAACTATAAATATATTTGTATATTTTCTGTGTGAGATTCGATAGGTTTTGGAACCCTGCAAAACGTTACATATGCAGCAATACTGAGAAGTATAAAAATTATATGGCTGTAATATAAATGGAAAATCCTATTTCAAGGCAATGCTATGGTTGAAGTTCAGTTCCACAAACAACAAGAAAATCTGTAGTCAACACACCCAAAGTTTGCATCATCTTGCACATGAACACTATGTATGAACACAGCCCATGATGTAACAGAGTTATCTGCACACGATCCTTGGTGTATTCTACACCCACCAAAAAGGTGTTATTCTTCCCCAGTGCAGAATACTGTGTTGAGCACGTATCTATTTCTCCATATGGCAGCTACTGTGATTCCTGTTGCAAGGACAGAAAGCATTGCTTTGGTATTTCAGAAAAGGCTCATGACAAGAGATCCCTGTTACTTTATAGGAATGTTCCAGCAACTCAATGCATGAGCAGTGTTTTTCATTTATTTGTTTCTAGAAAAAGGATCCACTGTTGAAAGTTACATATCAGAACAAAATGTTGGCATTAGAAGTGATAAAATTATCAGTTGTGACATCTGGTGCAATTTTGTTTGTTTTTTTTTTTTTTAAATACACTCTATAAAGATGAATTTCAGGGCACTTTCTAGATATTTTACACAAATTACCAAAATCTAAGACATTTCCAGATACCCTGCCAGGAACTGCCTATCACTTAAAAGAGAGGCAGCACCAGCTGGAAGGCCAGTGCTGCTTGTCCCAGGAGTGCTACATGCGATAAACTGCATCAAGAGACAACAAAATTTTAGGTCACAGAAGAGCTCCCAGGAACCACGAGTGCCAGGATTCAGCTCACACCAGCAGTGGAGAAACCAAAGGTAATTTTAATCTAAGATTTTCACTCATTATTTGCTTTTATACCTAAGCCTCCTTGCATGAGTTCCTGCTTGAAAATATCTTAACACCTGATTTTTGTAAGGTTTATTTTCTTCTCTCCTTCAACATCCATGAAAGAACATCCAAAACGTGATCTGTAACATGTATTTATTAGCCATCCTCCAGGTGTAAATAGATCAATTGTTGCATTTCCTAAATGACAGAGCACTGAGGTCAGCAACAGAGATAGTCAGTATAAAGAAATGTGATTTGTGTAAGATATTTCACAATAGCCTCATGGTTGCAGAGCTGCTCAGATGCCGGATTCTCACCGCTTTCAAGTGACTGCAACAACTGATGCTATCCCAGTAGTAAAAACCCCAAACCACTGTCCCTTCAGTAAATCTTCTCAAGCCTAGAAGAGGCAGGCCCACATGTCACAAGTTACCTTTCTGACCTAGATCAGATGCATCAGTTATACTCACCCAACTTCTAATCTACTTTCAGCTTGTAGAGGCCGGAAGGAACCACAAGTACACACACTTATGAATTCCACAAGGTAGGGTACCAAAAAAAAAAAGAAAAAGTCTGCATTCCCTGACAGAGAATTATCTCAGCTGTAACCCAAACACAAGTAATTCTCCAGTTTGCTTCAGGAATGTCAAAAAAAAGCAAGCTGGAAAGATTTTTTCATAAGGGGCCAAAGTGTTACAGGATAGATATATCTCAGTAGCAGCGTAACCTACAACATGAGACTAACCTCTAACAAATTCCTCTTCTGCTTCCAAATACTGCTGGCTGTGGCCACAATGGACTGAAGACACACATACAAACACATATTAAATCGATGTAATCACATTCAGCATTATCAAATTAGCGTAAGCACTGGCTATGATAACATTAAGAGTTTTCAGTGAATTGCAGAAACATGTTAACTAGCATGTTGTTTGGAGACATCTGAGGAAAAGGTGTGGGATGAAGCAGCAACACAAAATGCAGACCATGGCCCTGGTATTGAATTTAGGATCTATTTCCTTGAAATAGTATCATAGGACAAAAAAAAATTATCAAGTTAAATGAAAATTTTTGTTTTATAAGCTTCAATTAGTATAGATTAAGTCACAAACAAAAAGAGGAAAAAGGCAAGCTGCTTTTTTAAGCAGTTTAACAGACTGCAGATTAACAAATCGTAACAAACATTAAGCCATGGTGGACCTTCAAGGCAACAAAGTTTTCCACAGAGGAATGGAGCCTGCATTATTTTTATGGTAACACACAGCATTACTCAGTGCAAAATTTGTCTTCTTGTATCTAACCTGGTTGCACAGGACTGAATCCAGATATTAATTTTTCACTATTATAATTCCATTAAATACTACAGTGCCCAATATACAAGCCAGCCTTTCTTCTGTAAGCACTAAAACTAGATCTAGTTTTAACAGGAACTGACTATCAAGGTAGGAAAATGGATGTGCATTAAATTACAAGATCATACAACAGCACACCTATGTGTGCGTGGCAGAGACTATGCTTTTATTCCAATCCCTGTTTCTCAATGAATATTTTGGTTTGGGGTTTGTTGTTCCCCCCCCCCCCCCCCCCCCCACACTTTTTTTGCCTTGCACTCCTCTTTCTTTGGGACTACTTATATTATGTGAGGGGACACGATGGGTAGTTCAACATTATCTCCTACAAAGAAAAATACAGTATTTAATTGATCTGGGGACAGCAATGGCAATTACTACTTAAACAAAAAAAAAAAAGAGACTTGTTCACTAGAACGCTTTATGTCACTTGCTAGTGAATTAAAGGAAGAAACATTTTTGTTTGGGGTGGGTTTTTTGGTGTTGTTTCTTTTTTTTTTCGCTAGACAGACTCTGCCCATGTGGCCACAAAAAGTGACAGCTCCCCTCCACCAGCAATAAAAGAGAAACCCTAGGAAAATCCACAACTAGAGCAAACCTTTTTACTTAACCTAGGAAGACCATTAGTCTTGAAGGCACCTTAAGCTGAGAAGGTTTAGCAGGATAGACAGCTCTGCAAAAAAAGTTGCAAGACCAACAAGCAAGAACAAACCTTATCCAATCAGTGCTCTGTACAGCAGATCTCCTCGTCTTTTCCTGGTTCCCTAATCTAAAGAATAGAAAGTCTTTGTTCACACTAATGGTCTAGCAGACTAAGATAGGCACTAAGTGGTGAACTCAGAACATTGTATCAACAGATACAGCTTCCCTAAGAGAAGCCCATAATTTCTGCATGTCTGGGGCTGGAGGCCCAGTTGCGTAACTGGACTTCCTATTTCTTCACAATAATAAATGCCAAGTAATAGTAGTTATGCTGTATATAAAGCAAACTTACACAATTCTTGTTCCAGCTAACAGTCTGAAGAGTCTCTCCGCTTTCCAGTTAAGAAGCAAAGAATGCTATTACCTGCTTGTTTCCACCAAAATGGAAGAATCTTGGCACAGGGTCTCTGATCAAGGACTCTTTCTCACATATGCCCTGCTACATGGCATCACCTCTGTCAGGAACCTTTTGGCCCTCTCCCACTGCATGGCACTGAGCATACACAACATACGCAAACCACACACTGCCATGTACTGTTCATTTCCATTCTTGCCTGTGAAGAACATTAGGAGCTCATTTGAAAATCCACTTGGGCCATGTACATGCAGGACAGTGCTTCTTGGATATGCCTTTTTCCAAGTCCGCATATTCAAAATACTATTGCATCTACTTATCACTTCTCTTGCATGCCAGGGCATATGCACACAGAAGAGTAGTCTTGCATGTGGGAGGCACATGGACGATGTGACTAGTGTGGGACAGCTGTCTGTAGACCTCTCTGCGTTACTCTAGAAAATACAAGGACCTGTCCTATTCAAAAAGGATTGGCAGCACTGCTAAAGATGGTAGTCAGGACAGCAAGGCAAGTTAAGAATATTAACAAGATGCCTTTTCCCAAATATACTAAAAGAGAGTGTCTGAGTAATTCCTCTCTATGTAACTGAGATAATTCTAATAACAATTAAAAAGGTTTCATGTCCTGGAAGTTCTGGGAAGTCCCAGGAGTCCTATCTAAGAAATACATATTAAGATTTGCTCCAGTCAGTTTGGACTATTAGAGCCTTAAATCTTCTTAATCCTTCCCACCCTATTATTTATTTTGTGTTTCCTGGTAAAAAAAAAATTATGCCTTTCTGCATTTTTTTTAAACTCCCTCTACTCAGTTTATATCATTACTTAGTTTGTGATGACCTCTTAAGTTTTTTCCCCCCTCTCATACTACAGGTATTGAATAGCTGTCTTCAGGGACGAGTCATAAATGTGAATGATGGTACTTGAACCTGCTAAACTGATTAAATGCTGAAAGTTAAGGATCAATTATCAGAGAAAGGCCAGCTAGGGGAGCCATACATAACACACTGCAGACAGAACAAAGAGCTAATACTGCCCCTACTTAGACACAATCTGTATCACGAAAGAAAAAAGGAAAGAACTATTTAGAAATGTTTTCTTCATTGCAGCTAAAGCATATCCATCTTAGACCAAGACAGTAATGCAAGAGCAACACATACTTACAAACAATTTCTCAGAAGGAAGAGGGAGAGAAAGGACCTGCAGGTTTGGGCACAAGCAGCTTGGATCTTTCCAACGTTTCATTCAACACCTATCTATCCATTAGAACATTAAAAGCCTATTAGTGATGCATTTCAGATAAAAAACATTCACTTGCAAATATCCTTGTTTAAATGCATGCAAAGAAAAGCACAGGATACAACACAAAGCTATAACCCTTCTGCGTGTAGAGCTACCCAGTTCAGCACAGCACTTAAAGATTGTACATGAGAATAACCCTCAGAAGCACATGCTTTAAAGCTAAGCAGCAATTTCATTACTTTCTAGACAAAATATTCTGTAAAACAATAGCCAGTATAAAACGCATACCATTAAATGGGACCAAAAAATAGCCCACAAACCAACACAAAAACCACCCAAACACAAAATCTGTCACTATCCAAAGGGAATTTCCTGTTTCTGTATAATGGCCTGATGTTATTCAATAGCTTTTAGGAACAAAATTGCGTCTTCTCTGAACTACTTGTTTAAACAAGCATATTTTAAGTGTTATACCAAGATATGCATCTAAACATGCAAGCGTCCAGCAAAGTGGAAAAATACAGTCAGGCCACATGATGCTACAGCTCCAAGAGCACATAGGGGATTTTGACACGCTAAGGTTTCTGCAACATGGGGCCTCAATGCCATCTACTGGCCATTTGTACTTTCTACCACCATCTTTTTACGAGCAAGTAGATGCTAGGCTGTCGTAGGAAGATAAACTCAAAATGTCTGAATGTGGGCAAGTATCTTCTAATTAACTATAACGCGATTAAAAACACTGGATAGTGTTAAATGGCACGCCTTTTCTCAGATAGGTATGTCTTTAAAACATGTCTCTATATGCTTGCTCAGGATTTTAGTAGTACAAAAATTCTATTTAAGTGTGGAAATGACAATGGCTTATTATTCAGTTCTGTTCCTACTGCTTGCACTTATTATTCAATGAATGACTTATTCTCTCCCCTACACTTTTCACTCATTTCCCAAAGATACCAACTTTAGAGCCATTATGTAGTTATAAGCTCCGACAATAAACTAAAGAGGTATTATCTTTCATTAAACTAACTGATGTAAGTGGGAGAAAAGGAGAAAGACATTTTATACAACTAAAATCTTGTGCAGTTTCCTCTGTTCCTGAAATTAAAAAAGCCAAAGGTTGTACAAGTTTATATGAGACCTTTTCTTTTTGTATCTTGAAACTACCACTGCTAAAACACTACCACTGGAATTACTAACACCACCCACCAGTAGCTCCGGGACTCAGGTTTCTTTTGCTTTTTCTTAGAATATGTCTCCCAGCTCCAGGATATTTGTTTTGAGATGAGTGTCTGGCATTGCCATCAGACAGAGAAAAGTCTGCTGTGCAACATCACATAGAAGTGATATTTCAGAGAATTACAACTGTCCCATGACACTATAAAACTGTGCCGTGGGATTTATAACACTTTGTGTTTATAAGTGTGGTGGCACGTACTAGCAAATACGATTCAGAGCCTTGCAGGGAGGCATAGAGGTGGATTTTTTTTTTTTTTAACGTGACTAAAAATTGAATCAGTTAGTAGCACATGCTACATACTTGATGAACAAGTTGTAAAATATAGTCAGGCAGAGGGAGAAACAGTGAAGACTTGTAAACAGGAATGACCAAATTCAAATTTATCCTTCTACTAGTTTTTTTCTTAAGATGCACCAAATATTGACCAAGGGTGATGGTAGTCACGCACATTTTTTCTTTGATCTTTCAAAAGCAGTAAGCTATTCACAGAAAGCTAAATGTCTTGCAGAAAAAAATACTAGAATGCTTGAAATAATGCAATAGGTATAAATAATAATTGGGACACGATGCTCAGGCTATATTCCAATACTTGTCTGGAAATGGATATACATCTTTGTAGTCATTCTGCTTGACCTGAATCAGTAAAACATGGCAAAATAATACCATACAGTGATTGCTGGAAAAGAGTGGTAGAACGGGTGATTGCTTCTAGCAAATATGCAGGAAATTAAAGTAGCTTCCTTCCTCCGCTCCCAAAAATGGCCTGAGTACCGGGAGCATAACTTAGAGGAAGCAGTTAAGCAGCAAAGATGGTAACAGGACGCTTTGATACTGACAGCAGGCAGAGAAAGATACACACAGAGGTGAAAGTGTTACGAAGGAATAAAACAAGGAATGAGCTTGGTTTCTGGTAAGGGGAAGTTACCCATATAATTCACAAAAGAAAATTTGGATCTCTACAGAAAAAGAGTTATATAATAAAAATAAGGGGAAATAGTTACCTTTATCCAAGCATTATTCCAAGATAATTTAAGAGTAAAGAAATCCTAAACGCAATTGCAGTATGGATATTCTGTTGTCCCACACTGCAGCTGGCAATGAGCGCAGTATACTTTTTAGCCATGCACAATAAATGCAAACCTTTAAGAGAAGCCCTACTGCATGCATTCTCTCTCACTGGTCTGTGCATATACAGTGGTCTTGTGCTTTTCAGAAAGCATCAGGCTTACAGCACATGCTAAGAAAGCTTTCCATGTGTGCAGCAAATCCAGTAATTTTGGTTTGCATCAAGCCTTACTGCACATTTGCAGAAAGGTGAAACAACATATGCACTGCAAGTCTGCCGCTTCCTAGAAGCACTGAACTTAACACACAAAACAACTATAAATACACATATTTTGTATTTTTTATAGAAAATAGAGAGCTCTACACAGACTTCTGCTGGAAAGGAAAGCCATACATAAGGCACAAGAGCCATCACATCCGACAGGACAGCTCACTGTTTCTGACATGGAGTCCGACCATCCAGCCTGCTAAGCAATTTAAAGCTATTGGTCATCATCAGAAGTTTTATAAGCTTATCATAGACCTTTCCATGGTTTTGAGGAGACATGTCTTTCAAGCGAAAAATGGCACAAAAGACTAAAGTCAACACGTTTTACCTACACCATTATGAGATTACAACAAACTAAACACACCCTCTCTCCCTGATTTTCTTTGTTGTTAGGGGGCAGGGGGGGTGTTTGTTTGGTTCCCCCCCAGTAAAGGCAATGGTAAATCACCATTAGCAAATAAATTAAATATGTAAGTTTACTTTACTAACTTAGTCAGGTCAGCTAAGGAGTACTAACTGACTGGTTTCAGTGAAGGTTAAAAATATAACCCCTCAGGTCATTATGCAGTAAGCTTTGTTGCTGTGATCCTGCAGGCACATAGAGCTGAATGTCTAAAAGCACAAGAACAGGTGATTAACGTTAATACCTTAAGATCAATCCCAAATTTCTACTACTGTAAAAGTGGTTTTGCTGATCGCCGTTCTCCAAGACTCTTTTCATTTCCTGAAGTCACATGGTATAAGACAAAGCTCTGCAACATAATTATTCTCTCAAATATGTTTTTAAACTACAAACCCCATTCCAGTGCGGAACACCAGACTGGTGTAGATGACCTTTAAAGTACCAATGTACCCATCTTAAGAAGTCTGGAAACAATACTGTCTGCCTTCATGTCCTGTGGTTCACTGAACAAACATCACATTACTGCATTGTACACTGCACACGGAGAACACTGTATTGGTTATTGGCTTTGTGCAATCGGAGTTGGAATGCATGCAAATATAAGCTTAGGAGGACAGCCACCATTTACTACTACTGACATTTGTATTGCTGCTAGTAACAATTATTAGAGATTCAGAGCTTTTCATTAAGTAACTGAGTTGTATTTTCTCAATGGGCAGGATCCTGGAGTATCTAATGCAAAACCCGTTGTACAAGAAAAACCCTTTTATGAAGTTTCTGTGCATTTACTAATGCCTCTCTCGCTGGTAAAAAATTGTGTCAATCACAAAATGACAAATTTCCTTCAGAGAACTGTGATATGCTCTGTAGTGATGATGTTCAAGCATATGCTTATGAGTATTCAGAAAATAATTTCAAAATTAGAGTTAAATACCACTTCTAGCAAAACGAAGTTTTCTGAATAGTGACATCACTGATGTAATTCATAGTCCTTACAAGACGTGAATATGCTTTTGGGCATATCCATTGACATATACTTTACATAGCAGGATTAAATTCAGCCATACCCATTATGAAAAGGGATCATTGGTTTTTTATGTCACAATTCTAAGGGTCATTTTATACTAAAACAGCAAACTGTTTTGTTTGTTTTGCAATGCTATTGCAAAACAACTGTTAACCCCCAGGCTAATAGTCAAGACAGTAGACACTTTGCAAAAAGATCTATTCTTCACACGCAAGAAGTGAAGGATCACTGGCTTTTGGATTCCTGGGAAACTAGGAGAGAGATGCAGTTCCACCCAGAACTGCCATCAGAAGGGAGAGGTCCCCCTTCACCTTCCTCCAGTATTACTCCTGCCTTCCCCCAGCACTCAGCAGACCCTCTGCAAGCCTTTCTAACTCACAAAAGCAGCAACTGCCCCCCCAATAAAAAAAAATAACAAACAACTTTCTGCTAGATTTGCTTTTCTGTCAGTTTTGTGAGCTATGCCAGCTAGCAAGTGTGAGATAGCGCAAGGGCATTAGGCCAGAAGCACAAAATCCTCCCTTTAGCAGTGACCTCTATGAGTCAATTGCCTTTTGAGAAGCTTTCAGCTGCATACTGCCTTTTTTTTTTTTTTAAACTTAACTCATTTAATGTCAGGCTAAAGTGGAGCATGTAGCTCCTACATGACTACTCAGATACCAGTGAAAACCTAACACAAGCTCTGCTCATTTTGCACTGGAAGCCACATGCATTCAATTCATATCACACACAAGCCCATAAAAACCCATCTGGGTGCACTGCTCCAAGCACACTCAGAGCTCAGCCCCACCAAGATAACCAACAGCATTACATGTATGAAGATAATTATTAAATACTTTAAAAAAAACATTCAAAAGAAGCAAAAGAGCTAAAGCTCTGATCCAGCGAAGCACCAGGGACACACTGAAGTTTAAGCCAATGGGATACAGGCACATACGTGTGCTTTGCAGAATTCAGACTTAAATGTGTTAGGTGAAAGGCACCTGGAGATATCAAAAACTGATATCTAGGGAATAAACCTGTTACAAACACTGCAGCAATTTCACTCTGGTAGATCTGTTTCATTATTTTTCCATAGCACCAGAGGAAAAACCACCACCAGACATTTGTGCACAGTCAGTTCTTTAATCAATTTCCTTAGCATGTTTGAACAATAAAAAGCATTTCTATTGAATAGTTATGTTTGGGAACGACACTATAATTTAGCTCTAAACACATCCCTAAATCTATAGGTTAGGTTTCACATGTGTGATACAAATAAGTACCTAGAATAATTTATTTATTAGTTTTCTGTTTATAAAAAGTAATGTGCAAAACAGAAAATGCAATCTAATAAAATCAGTTCAGATCCTACTACAAAAAGTGGCACAGAAAAATCATCATGCCTTATTTTCGTATTACATGTATTAAAAAAGTCAACGACCAGAATATTTTTTTAAATGGTACTTACAAATATATATGAATATACGTTATGAAATAGGTCATACAATTAACCTCACTGTTTGTAATTATCATCCTTATATGTTCTTACCTATGCGGAGACACAGTTCTTAAGACCACGGTGTTTTGATGCAATGCTATAGTTTTAATACATCACTTTTATTTATAACTTACTGTAAGAAGAAAGTGTAGAGGAAAGTGTTTTTCTTCCCCATTCTTTTCTGAAAGGGTCGCATAAGCTTTATATATCAACTTCAAAAGAACACATTTGTTTTAAGAACAAGTAAGACAAAACCACCCTTCCCCCCACGCTCTTATCCACGGAGCTCAGGTTTTGACACAAGCGAAAGCAAGCATTCTACCATGTACACTACTTCAGCACTAGTATATTACCCAATTTTATTTTAAGACCAAACCAGTAGAAATTGTAAATAAAAGTTAAAATCAAGAGTATACACCCTTTATTTTTTCATGTGACATAGCTTTTTCCCAGTGGTTTCAAAGATGACAAAGACAAGTCTAATGAAGATGGTGCTTAGCAATTTTGTAAGACTATGTAGTACTGAAACTCAAGTAATGGATACAGTTAAAGAACTAGAAAAATATTTAAAATTAGGGTTATAGAGGGCTTCCAGGCCAGTAATAGGGGAAAAAAAATAAGATATAAAAAGCATATTTAGCAATACTGATGTTAACATATTCTATAAAACCCTAGTGCCTTAAGTGCTATATTACACATTATTATTAAGTTAGGCTTCTGAATCCAAATTTAAGGAAACTAGATTTAAGAATTTTGACCAAGAATTTACAGAAGTGTCCATTCAATAGAAAGGCTACAAATACAATTTAAAACAATCATTCAGCCAGGTAACTAAGTTTTTGCATCACCTTGATCTACCAGGTAGATCTAGTATGGACTTGCCTTACGCAAATTGGTCATTTAAGTTTTAAAAAGCAAACAGATGGGATAACTGAATAAATGAGTTGAACTGAAATTGCCAGAGGCAGAAACTCTCACCATAAGTTGTTCTTAAGTTACAACAAAAATGTAAACCTAAAAGGCAAGATGAAACTCTTGTCCTTTCTAAAACCAAATTTTTGTATTTTATGAAAACCTCTTTGGTTACTGAACATTTTTATAGTTAATTTTTATCTTTCTCCTTGACAAATGGGCACATACAAACACGCTAATCAAAATATCACATTTATCAGTGTACTAAATATCAAAGATAGATCCATCCTTTTTAACGTTCCCAAGACCTTCGGAATTCAAAGTGTCATGCTTAACATTATTATGGCAAATGACCACAAAATGGATTGCAACTGCACTATTGATCTTTTTATTTAATGGCCACTTGTCTAAAAAAATAGTAAGCAAAACACTCATTTTTCTTTTAGTTCTTTCCATGCATTTAAGCATAGTTTTAAACTTTATCCCCGATTTGCATGGTTCTATGAACAGTGTAAATACAAGCTATTCATTTACTAAAGGCTCACTTGTAAGCACATCCGCATCTCAATTAATGAGTATAGTAGGATGTTTCCAAGCCTACCAATTTAGCATAAAATGCATTAATTTTTACTACTGTTCTTGTAAGTTCCACATATACATTGCCTTTACATATTAAATATCTAATCTATATTCTAGGATAACATACACTCCAGTTATTACTTTCTTAAACAGAAGTGGTAAAACTTAAACTTGTCCCACACGATTTTTGTTTTACTTCAAAAAACCAACAAATCAAATTACAGAAAATTAAGTGCTTAGATCTAATGCCATGGAAGAGGATTGTATTACTTTGAATTCATAATGCAACTCTTAAGACAAAGCCTGTTATGGATTAAAAAAAGTGAAAAACTGCAGGTCCTTCAAATGAGTTTTCACAACAGCCTACAGCAGGCTTAAAGGAAACCTCATATTGGACAGGCTTCCCAGCTCACTAATAATTAACCACTGTTTAACAAAATATCTCATTGTAATAAATGTGCAAAGCCTCATGCCAGTCTAATTTCTCTCTAAATAAAAATCCAGTTCTTCTGTTCTTTGACAGGTAGAAGAATGATAACTGACCTCTCACCCAGAGATGAACTAAAAATGCCTGTCCGTCCTCCTGGCACACTGCATACTTGTTTCGTTCCAAGGATTATAACCTCAGAGACTTGGCATTCTTAACAGCTGAAGCACTGTGCCGGTTACTCCACCTGCACGTTCCTGCTGTACATCCAAAGGACTCAGTCTGATTGCTGAAGGAATCTGAGGCCGCTCTGTTTAAACCCCTAAACTTGTACCAGCAGTTACTAACCACAGCTTCACTTTTCCCTCTGCCCACACCATAAAACCACCTACCCAGTTGTATGGATAATAACTGAACTACCAAGCCAAGAAAAAAAGCCATCCCCTTGAAATACCAAACTAACAAAAAATAAATCATGCTTTCCATTGATGTGAGTGGAACAAAAGCACAGACAAGAGGGAGCAGGAAGTAACAAACAAGGAAATGCAACCATCAGAAAAAAATCAGAGCGCTGATCCCCAGACACTTGTTGCAAAGCACCCTTAGCTCCCCAGAGGAGGAGGTCTGGAGACCATGGGCAGTATCGGCCCAGGTTCTACAATGGCAGAGCTACAGGAAGAGAATTCCACAGGTAGGACCATGAAGATCCCACGATCTCAGTTTTTTAACTTTTTAGGGGTCCCTGCCTATGCCATAACCCTATTTTTGTGAAGATGAGAAATGTATTCCCGTTGGGCACATGGTCCTAGTAACTATGTAACATAAAGGAAACAAGAAAACCTCTTCGGTTCTTAAATGTGCTTCACATCTTTGAACACAGCCTCTGAGCTGGCTCTCAAATTTCTTTTTGGTAAACTTTAACAAAGGTTGATGCTACAACTGTTTTATGAGCATGTGACACAATTAAGCAAGCCATTTTGTGAACACTGGAACTTACCCTGTCTGCTCCCCACCCCCGCTTAGATTCTTTGCTGTGTAGTAATACTGCTAAGCTCGCACCGCAGTGGATAAACTGGGAATGTGAATTTCTCTGCCCACGTATTTTCATGAACCTTGTGGAAAACTAACTTTGAACTGTTTCTGCTCTGTCAAATTTAATCAAAAGCAGCCAAGAAGTTCAAAATGTCTTGAGTGTCAGTAGGGAGAGGCTGACAGAAAGGATTACTGTGTGGGAAAACCCAGCTGAAAAGTACCTTCTCTCACCAAAAACATTCTTGTCAGCTCATTGCAGAGTTATGTTAATAAACATTTAATAGGTCATACAGTAACACACTCAGCAGATGAAAAATATATAAATGGTTTGACCAGGATCTTTGTCTTCTCAACTAGCTATCCCCATACGATTACATTCTGTTAGCAGAGCCACCATGGACAGTTTTAAGATTCAGGCTTCTCCCCATACTTGGCTCTGCTCACAATTTCCATCTTACTTCTTGCCCCTGGCAGCTCCTACCAGAGAGCTTACCAGCCAGCAGAGGCTGTAAAAATGAGAAACAGGAGAACAAGTCATAGTAACTCAGCACTGTGCACTCCCCCCTCTCCCCCAGCTTTCACAAACTCCTCTGGCTGCGGGTGCTGCTTTCCCAACCGAGCTGATGACAGCAGCCAGATGAACTGGAGGAGGCTGTGGGGAAACAGCAAATCAGCTGGACGCAGACAAGGGGAACGGAAGCAGCTACCAGCGAGGTTCACAGCTCTCCCCCATCGACCTCCTCACAGAAGAGTTGTGTTGCCACAAAGGTTCTTCAGACCTGCACAGCTTCAGCCTCTATGGAGCACTAGGCAAATAAAGATACTTTGCATACTAGATCCCATACATTAGATCAATCCATACATTGGTTTAGCATCAATTTTGGAGCTGAATCAATTAAGTGTAAACAGAAATGATAGTTCTCCTTTGACTAAATACAGAAGTTTAAATAGCTATAAATCACACCCTTCCTCCAATACCTTCACTGCTTTCCCAGAACATTTCAACAGTATGAACTGTTTATACTTCAGAGGCAAGTGCATACAATAGGTATAGAGCTTGTTTTCAACACAGTAGAGAAATAATTACCCTGAACTTTCTACCTCCCACCTGCAATTCCTCCCCAAAAGAAACAATTGCAAGGCTAAACAGTGATTTAGCTGAATGTTGGCACTGTGATTCAACAACCTACAAAGTGCTCGCATGAAACAGTTCTTATGCATCCTTAATGACCAACAAAATTCATAGCAACAAACAACAATAAAAGGAACTTGTAATTTCCTAGTCCTGGAGCTGTTCAACCTGCTACCTCTGGAATCATTAATGCTTTGGGAAAAAAAAGGGCAAGTTCTTTCCTTTCATTCTCTGCTGGAGAGATTTTTATAGCAAAAGTATAGCAGAGAATTTTTCACACCTACTGTACTTAGTTGAACCAAACTTCCTTATGGTAACCGATTAACAGCCCTATTATTTATTAAGTGAACTCAACACAAGATTTGTGTTTTAGCTTCAGCTTTAAGACTTTAATCCAGTTTTCTACATCTTACACTGGATCTTCCAGAAAGACTACGATTCAGTCACAACACTGCTACTAATTTCTGGCTCCAGTTCAGGAATATATCCCTGTTCTGGAGAACAATTCATCAGGTGCTGTAGTCCAACAGAAAGCACAGATATTTTCAGGTACTTTCTTGAAAGACAGCCAAAAGCATGAAAACCAGCATGATATTAGTATTAATTGGGTAGTAATTCTTTTACTCTGCTATTCTTGTCAGAGAGTAAACAGATGTTTGTACTGAAGGATGCTGCAATGGAAGAGTAGAAAGTGATCCAGAACCCATTAATTTCAGTGTAAAATTAAGCATCCACTCCAGGCTCTGAATAGTTATTCAGGAAGCAATATAATAAACTTGGATCACAAAAATCAGGTTAAAAAAGCAGCAGCTCTGAGGGAGCATTTATCCTGTAATTTTTTGTTTTCCCCTAAGACAGTCCTGCCAGAATGCTTGTGGCTCTGTAGTCAATAATCCACGCTTGACTTCTTATAGGCAAGCAATTATAGGCAAGCAATCATGTTCATTAAATTTACACATAAAAATATAGCTAACCTCTCCAGATGAAATTAACCTCCAAATAAGACTTCAAAGAAAAATACAATGTACAGAATTTTCTTAGATCAGCATACAGAACTGTCCACACAGGTCCTGAAACAACTTACTCTATCCTCCTCCACCCTTGGGGACCTCACAGTTCTGCAAAACATTATTTTGGCTTACATTTCATGAACATTATCAACAGACCCCCAAAGAATTTGCTTCTCAAATCCCTCTCTACATCATACTCCTGCTTGCTCACTTTCTCAAAAGAGTGAGCCCCAAAATCATGTGACTGAAAGGAATCAGATTAGCCCAAATAAATTAATGGGGAGATGAGAATAGTTGGCAAGTATAGAAACACACATATATTATCATCTTTTTCTTCCATAAAAGCTGATTCTTGGAAGCCTGACTTGACAAAAGCACACATAGCCTTTATTTGTATCACTTGTGGCTCCCAAAATGCCTTTTCATGCAGCTGAAAGGAAGGAACTCTCAGCACTATTTGGAATCCGATTAAATTAGATTAAAAATAAACCAGACCTAATTTGGCAAGATCCATACACAGTCAAACAGCTTAAGGCCAAAGTCTTAAATTTAAGGTAAGATAGCTGTTGCCATCTTCACAGTTTTTATGCCAAAAAGACTTCCCATTTCTGACGTAAGGAACCTCCTCTCACTGATAAATGTTAAGCATTTCCCACTTTTTAGCTTCTGTGGCCTCTGGAGCAAGCTGATTTCTGGTTTTATTTTATTCTCAGGGTGGGGACAACCCCCTTCACAGAAAAATAAAACAAACTAAAAAAATCCTACAGCAGTTCAAAAGAAACAAGGCCTCATATTTCTCCCCTCACTTCAAGATATGCACTACAGAACTGAGTATAATCATTTACATCAAAACTTAGGGATTACAACTTCCTCTTCAGTAGGTTATATGACTAAAATATTTTTAGCTTTCCCCCCCTTTATTTAAGTCAGCATTCATCAGTGAACATGCCGAGTTTCTTTCTATCACTAGTTCAAACAATCATAGTCCCCATTCACTGCAGAAATATGCAAGTCTTTCTTCAGGTTCTCCTTCCAGAGTTCTTCCTTATCTATTTATTCACCAAGAAAGTGCTCGAGATTTGCCAATACTAACATGACTGGTGTTCTTTTGTTTGGTAACACTACAGAAGCATTAAGAAGATGCAACAAAACATTTTACTTTTTTTCTTCTGTCCTGATGGCGTAGAATAAAACTACTTATTTTGAGCAAAGGAAGCAGTTTTGGAAACACCCTGGTGAAAAAAAAATGTACAAGACTACTACTAGACACTGAAAATAGACTAGCAATTTGTATTTCCATTATTGCACAAAGATCCAAACTACAGAAGAACCCCCCTCACACACACGAGTAAATAAAAGCACTTCCAACTACTCTATAAAGAGTGTTAAGGGCAAGAATTCCTGGAAAAGAACTCAGATTGTCTAGGTGTGCATACAGGGAAAGGCCAGTTTGTGAAAAGGGGTAAAAACTGCCTTCCTTCCTAGATCCAAGCCCACCTGCAAGAAAGGTCATTAATACCTGATCATGTGGCACAAGTTTGGATTCTTAAAATTCAGGCTGAATGGTCATTTATACCTCAGGAATAATTAGGAGTAGTGTATGTTGATACACTTAAATGCACACTTTCACTTAGCCATATCCAGGGATATCTAGAACCACAGGGCGAAAAGGGAAGGGAGGGAATTCCCATCACAGGACCTGAGCCCATGAGCCCTGAGCCTACATGAAGTTAACGGGGAGGAAGGATCCTACAGTCCTCTCTCCTCTCCTTTAGCAAATCTGTACTGTGATTAAAAAAAAACCCAAACCCTTACTAAATAACAGTCTAGAAAAAGCTTTGGTCACATACCAAAAAACAGTTTTTAGAAAGTAGCTACAGAAATCTGGAATCAGGTTGACAAGTGTAATTCATTAAAGTCTCCTTTTTGCCCACCAGCATTTTAAGTGTTTCTTTGACCATATTTAATTTGAAGGGGAAGGTCTATTTGCAAAATAGGCTTCTGGTCTTTCTCCCTGTTGACCTATTAAATAGGGTTAAGATCAGCAACCAACTTTTCTAAGGCTTGATAAACAGTTTAAGCCAGCAGTCTCTTAGACACCTGTCTGGGATACAGTTGCGAAGTTTACCACCAAACATCATTTAATGTTGCTTATTTTCTAAATCTTAACGCTGAAGTCCACCATAACCTGGTTTACCCAAACTGTAGGTTCTTGCTTTATCTCTGCTCCATGTCAGGCTGGCTCTCAGTACACAGCAGAATTTTTTTCTCTGCTTGTTCACTTAGGGCTGCCTGAATTCAAACTGACTGTTGAGACAGAGGGAGGGAGATGAAAAGAAGCAAGCCCCCATTCCCATCCCCCAGCTCTGGGATTTTCCTACTTCTTCTGGGCTGCAGTTGCCTGGAAGGTTCCTCAGTAACATCACGTATTGTGCTTGTCACTTCTAGCACCCCAAAATTGTCCGACTCATTTGCATTTGCTTCAGACACTAGTTAAACATCAATGAGCATAGCAAGTCTATTCTTGCCATGTGGAAGTTTAAGTTCTTTAAGGTTTGTTATAGGCTTACCAAACAAGAAAAACACAAACTGGGGCTATATCTGACACCAGTTGCTTTTTCAGTTTCTTTCAAGGCATCTCTCAGAATACTCTGTCTAGATCCTTCTCACCCAAGCACATCCAGTGCATCAGGGTAGCGGTAAACTATGAAATACCTGTGGCGCATCACAGTTTGCAGGTAAAGTCTCCCACCATCCTTCCCACATTCTCTTTACCACAGGAGGAA
Source organism: Pygoscelis adeliae (assembly GCF_000699105.1). NCBI lineage: Eukaryota > Metazoa > Chordata > Aves > Sphenisciformes > Spheniscidae > Pygoscelis > Pygoscelis adeliae. Next base: position 4,754,593 of record NW_008824986.1, on the reverse strand, counting down.
CTCATAGTGTTTTATCTTTCAAATAAATCTGACTGTTAGTGAAAATGCAAGTAAAACAATGTTGCAGCTTCTCTGGAAACAGCACTTCATTTTTTGATGTGGAAACTCTAGGGTTCCTTCACAGGAAGGCACACCTAGAACCACCTGGTTGGGCATGGGGAGGGAAGGACAAATGAGAAACAAATATACTCACGTCTGGTTTGAGATGATGTCAGACCAAACCAATCCATGCTGTCTAGCTTTGCAACGGCTTCACTACATCTCCGATGTGATACATTCTAAACATCAACTCTGCAACAGTTTTGATGGTTTGGCAATTTCTAACACACTGCAGTCAGTGCTTATGTATACAAATATGGCTTTTAGAAGCAAAACATTTATCGCTCATTTAGAAAAAAAAATGAGAAACTAGACCTATTTTCTGCCTGTTCTACATTTTCCATCTATTTCTAACATACACTACTTTGACCTGGGTTTCCATTAGCACCAAGAAATAGATTGTTTTTTCAAATGTAGTGTTTTCCCCCACCTCTTCTTATTGCTTTAGGATAGCTGTTACAAATATGGATTTGAGGCCAATAATCACATACATTTCTGGCTTATGTTCGTGTGCTGCACCTACAGTTCTCCAGGATCACACTATTTTAAAAAAATGCAAGTTTTTGAGGACTAAAAGAATCTTCCTTTCCCTCCCCCCTCTGTTAAAAACCCAGCCTTTCTCAATCAAAAACAAAGTCCATCTGCTAATCCTGAAGTACTCCACCCTGGCTGACAGCACATCCTAACACTCAACCAGCTACACTTCAAGTTTTGTAGGACAAGAAAGAATGTGCTAAAAGAAAAAAGACTCTGCGTCACATTTTCACAGACATTGGCATTTGGATCTGACTTACATTGCAAGATGCTTGCTTAGGGGGGAAGAAAAAGTTGCTATTCCCAGTATTGCACGTGATCCAAAATTAGAAATTAATCAAAACATCTCATTTCAATAAGAACATATCACAATCAATAGCTCTACAGTAGAAGACCATTTAATTAAATCTCATCTCATACATATGTTGGCTACTATTTTAAACTTATGACAAATAGAAGAAAATCCCATATGTCAATGATGTTAGAGACCAAGTCACACACAAAAATAGCATCGTGTCTTTAAAGTGCTCAAAAAAACCTTGACCTTGTCTTGCACAGGTCCCTAAAGATCCAAAGAAGTGTCAGGCTGGCCAGATGCCATCTGGACAATGTGGCTATTGTCAAACACATGTGCCAGGAGGCCAAGGCTCAGCACATGAGCAGGACCTAACACGAGGGAGTGTCTTCACCTACAGTTGTGCTCACAAGTCTGATCTTTCTCCTGCCTGCTCTAGTTCTCACCCTCCCTCACACCAGCCAAGTCCTGCTTGCTTCCCCTGCACCCTATTTTATGATACCAACTTTGCAGTTTCCTAGTCTTTAGCTTTGTTTCTAACCATGCTCTTGCCTGGTCGTTTAACAGGTGCAATTCCTCCAGCACTGCAGTTCCTTCCCTACCCTCTCCCAAGTCCCATGCCTGTGGCTGACTCTTTCCTAAGCCTGCCTCTAACCAGTTTGGCATGAGCATCCACACACCAGTCAGAAATCCCTGTAGGCACCTAAAGAAACATTGCTACAGATTAAAGGCCCTCAGTTACAGAAATCAGTCGAATGCAGAGACCCACAGTTTATCCCTAGGAACCCTCAGACTTTGAGAGGTGTTGGTACCTCTATGACAGTGTGGGATATCTGTTGTTAAGAGAATTTAAAATTGATGTCTTAAGTATTTTGCACATTAAAGCAATAACTTTGTTTTAAGACAACCTCTGATCACAGGGTTTTACAGTGCACAGACCCCATCCAAGATCACTCTCAGCTATCAGGCCAGGCAGCATGATGAACTTGGCACTAAAAATAAGGCCCGCATTAACAACAGTAATCTTCAAAATCCTTCTGAGAAAAAAAAAAGAATACGTGACCTAAACATCTAGTGTTCTGAGAGACAAGAAGTGCAGACTGCTCTGTAATCATGACAGAGTGAACATTAGAGGATGTACCTCAGCTGTTTATGACCATAAAGATCATTGTCTTTAGGCTGGTGTAATTTGTGCCCTAAAGCACCCTGAAGTCATTTGTTTAGAACACAACTGATGTTCAGCATGTTCTAAGAGCAGTGGGAACTCTGCCAAAATTAATGCAGTCCTGGATAGTTTATAATTCCTACCGAAACTATAAAGATCCTGAAGAATCCTGAAGAGACTAGGAAAATGCGTAACATGCCAAAAGCATTTGTTTAAATCTGATACTCGCTAGTAAGTGTTGGGGTGGGAGGGTATAAGCAATAAGAAGGGAGAGAACACCTAGGATATCTGAAGTCTATACATTTACAAGATTTCCAAACCAGAAACCGGGTGCAAGTCTCCAAACATTACATATGTTCTGAATTTCAAGACTTATTTTTACTTGTTCACCCAATTAAGCACAGGAGAAAAACTATCTGTATACAAATGCAAATTAGAGAACTTTCTGCTAGTAGTAAAATACATCATGAAATACATGTTTCTTCCATTTCAAAGCATTTTACTACAATTTAGTGAAGATTAATATTACAATGTTACCCTCTTCAATTTATTTTTCTACTGAGCATGCAATTTTCTACTTGGCTAATCATTTAAACATGATTATGAAACAAGAATACACACATCACTGAGTCTCAGTTGAAGAGCATGGAGCTGGTTTATTAGAAGTTAGCCATGTCAAAGAAATGAAAGCAGATAAATGGAGTTTTACTGCTGACTAGCATCAAAACAAGATCAGTTTTCATACAGGTTCCCCCCCCCCAAGCTGTGACAGGGAATGGGGAAAGGAGAAAAATTAGTGCAGCACGGTCTTTTCTTTAGTAATTGTTATTTAAATTTATTTTTATAGTAATTGTTATTTAAATATAAATTACAATCTTTCATAAGGAATAACCACCTATGAGTTTGAATACAGATTAAAAAATCCTTATGTTACATTAAGATATATATTAAAAAAGATTAAGTAATGTGTTGCTACCTAATTTCTTTGCTCTTAACAGGTTTAACTGGTAGTGAAATGAAACAAATCTCTGGATCCATTTTCAAATTAAACTAATTTTTTACCACTAGCAGGTGTGCAGTCTAGTGGCCTTTCCATCTTAAATAAAAGCATTTGCTCATTATTAGAAATTCCAGTGAGTTTGTCCTCCCAAACACCATGTATCAGTATACAAAGATCTGTTTATCAGCATGACTGGAACAATACAGACATTGATACTTGTTATAAAGTAAACTAACCATTAACTGGAAGAGTTACTAAAAATAGGAAAGAACACATTCTGCAAAATGGAAGAGTTTTTATATTTAGTGTGATCAGAATATCACAAAGCTCCAGCCAGTGCTTTGAGGGGATCACTAGTTCAGATGGACAAAAGCCCTACCAGCATTCAACAAGCTTTCTGACCCAGAGAATAATCAGCCACGTGGTAGGTACGAGCATCTGCCAGGAAAGCAGAGCAGAAGAAACATTATGACAGGAGTGACAAACATCTACCCACCCTTGTAAGCAGGAGAGATCACAAACAAAGCAGCTGGCAAGCTCTTGGGGGGGTGGGGGGGGCAGCTACATTGACAAATCTAAGTAAAACAAGCAAGGACCTTCTTTCCGTCAGGGAAGTGCAAGACGCTTACATACTGGCAGAGGTTTTTGGAGGAACTGCAGTCCTAAATGCACGGCTCACCATCAGTGACTGGCAACAAAAATCCAGCCTCCACTTTTGCTCACCTCACCCCATACACTAACCACACTGAAAGATGCAGTGCACATTTCTCTATCTTAAGTTCTATATCCTCATTTCATTGTTGGGTTGCCTGGTTACGCAGGACACAAAGCTAAATACAAAAAAAAAATGCAGAGAGATATTTTTGTGGACAAGTGCCAAGAGTTAAATAGTCAGAGTTGAAAACAGACAAGAAGAAATAAATTTCAGATGAGTGCTTGACAGCATTACTGCAAATCTCAAAGAGCAGAAAATGCTTTTTCACCACATATCTTTAGGAAAAATTTTAGGATTTTAGGAGAATCTGCTATCAATGCCGTGGATGGTCCTTTCTGGTTTGGCATTCACAACAAGACTTTGGAGCATGCAGCAGTCCCAGAAAGCACAGAGCTCACTCACGGTAGTATTCAGGAGTTCTGTATAACACTAATGGGGAAAAGAGTCAAGATCTCAGAAGAGAAAGGAAACAGTTTTCACTATTTTTTTTTTTTTGGAAGGAGATTCAGTGGACTTGGGAAGGTAAGACTGTAGCTTACTCCACAAGGACACAAGTCTTACATTTCACTAGAAGTTGGGGGATTCCTAGTAAAATAAATTCAAGGATGTCTTTTCTCTTACAGGCTTTGTATGAACAGACATTTAAACACAACAGAATTACTTTTAAAAATGTGTTTTTACTCAAGGACAGAAAGGACAACAACATGAAGCAGTGCAAGTTTTATCATTATCTACCTAATCACTATGAAAGAGAATAAAAAATTGATGTTGAAGTAGAGAAGGTTACTGTAATGTCAGTTACAAAGAGACCCACCCCAGCACCCATAATCAGCTTCAAGATTTGTATCAATCTCAGCAAGTTTTTGAGCCTGAGCTTTGTTCGGCATGGTTCATTAAATATAAGGCTATTTCTTAATGACCAGCTTTCTGTTCCAGATTAATTGCAATCACAGCCAAACACATTTAGGTATACAGGGGGAACAGTAACACCTGCATTACAAGCAGCAAAAACAAACAATAAAGCTTCCGTGCAACCATGGAAGACAGCATCTGTATGGGATGGACCTTGCCAAAACCAGCAACTGAACACCCAGGACCTGACAGAAGTGCTAGCAGAGGGCATACTCGGAACCCCTGAAGGTACCACTGATGGACAGGAAAGTCTCAGATGAATTCACCTTCTACTGAATCTCTCATCTTCCAGAGGCCATGCTCCATGGGCCGCCTCCTTCCTTCCTTAACACACCCCAGTATTCTAGGTTGAAAAACCTGCAAGGTGGCTGCCAGAAATACAAGCCAGTAGGACAGAGACGAGCAGCTGGAGTCAGAGTTTCAGACACCAACATCATTATGGTAGCAATAATTTGGCTGCTGAAACCTCCTACCAATATTACTGCCCTAACGATCTGGCCACATATACTGACTGGTTATCTGCTCCCTTTGTTTCATGTCTCTGTGACACTTATTTCCCAGTTATTATTATGCAAATCTCAAACTATACACTTTATGTATATATCAATCACTTATTCCTCTAAATACTTCCAACTCTAGAATCCCAGCAGCTCTGAAAAGCTGTTCTACATTTCATCCCAATCTTTTCTCAAATCAAATTTCAAAAAACAGACATGGATTTAAAAAAAATAAATAAATCTGGCAATCCTCAATACTGCTATCACTATTTTCCCTAGTCATTATATCACTTAAATTAGTATTCCACAATAGGATCATATAGTCTTAAGGTCTGTTATTAAGAGCAGCTGCATTTCTTCCAACTCTGGTGACAGCCACTGCCATTCAGCATCTATGACAAGTCAAACCAGTAAGCAGCTCTGCACACACAAGGAATGAAGCCAATTCCACTTCCTCAACTGCATAGACTCTGCCACAGTACGAAGAGTAGAGAAAGGCATAAACTAGTGAGTGACTGTGATGAGTATATGGATGACGACGACTACAGGCTGTGATCCCATTAAATACAAATATGCAACTTTTTTTACAGAAGTATGGCTAAGAAATAACAGGAATGCATTTTTTGGTTCAGCCAATGGAATTGATCACATATAGCAGCATTCACACTTTTTTTTTCATCCTTTAGAGACAGTCACAGTAAAATTTATTACTCTTTCTTAGCTGTTCCACTATTGTTATTTTAACAGAATTTGCTATATGAAACTCACTATAATGTGTGGACATATTTCCAGGAAGGTCAAACTTGTTCATACATTACACTTAAAAGCACAACTTGTATCAGTGCATTCCAAGGTTCTTAAAGTTTGGAGTTCTACTGAAGAGTACTGTATATAATTTTAACTGACAAAAAACCCTAGCAAGGACTTTTGAGTGACTAGTACAGCTGGATTTGCTATACTTACATCAGCAACAACTGTCACGAACAAGAACAAAAGGGTTTTACATAATAAAACACAAAACATCCAAGTGGTTTATTTACACTAGTATTCAAGGTTTTTTCAGATACTAGTGTCCTTCATGCAGAAAGCTTAACATGCTTATCATGCTAAACTGCCAAAATCATCTGCAGTGTGTGGAATTGGCACAAAAATAAGCAGATGATGAAATTACAGGTGTCCAAGACAATTACTTCTCCTTCCATTGAGCAATCTGAATGGTATTCCTTTTTGTTGCTTAAATGTCACAGTCCAGTTAAACATACCATGCAGTTTGACTAAAAATTATCATATTTTAGACTCTTTCATTACAATACACTGGTTTTGTTAGCTGTAGTAAAAGCAGGGCATAAAAGAAACATTAACCATAAAATGCACAAGCTTTCTAGAATTTGCTGTTACTTATGAGTATCTTTTTACACATATTCCTCTTAAGTAAAGATTATCTATAGTGGATACGTAAAACAGGTTCTGTTTCTAAGCTTTTTTCTCCCCAATATCTACCCCCCCCCCCCCCCCCCCAAGCAGGGAATATATTTGAGCTCAGTATGAGGTTAATGATCTTTGTACATTTGCTTTTCAAGCTATAGATCACTACTGAATATTGTATTTTCTTTTGTTCCAGTTTGATCAAGTGAACATTGTTTGACAACACCATGTTCTTTAACAAGTTCTTTAGGAAGATGGAC
>NW_008824986.1:4738169-4747667 GCF_000699105.1 Pygoscelis adeliae | reverse complement strand
AGAAATGCATTTTATTAGAATTATGTTGACTGGAACAAACGCAACATAAAATGAAGAGTCCTTAATCTCTTCAGAGGCATGTTGTTACCTACTTGTATCACCGTAACAAGCAATTCTAAACTGCTTGTAACAATCCAGTATAATTCATTTGCAGAACAAAGGACACTTCACTTTGAAAGCTGTTTAAATTTAGCCCACAAAAAACGTGGTTGTTTCTATCCCATAAACCCAAAGCTGTTACAGTGAAACTATACTAGTATCAAAACAAATACAGTGCAATCATTAAAGCGGGAAGAAAGAGCCACATAGATAAGCAACAGTATTAAAGCTGCCAACCAGGGACAAGACAAGACAACTTTTAAAGAGCAATTATAAAAAACACTACCTAGAATTATGATTCTCTTGGAGAAAAGTTGTTTCTTTAGCTGTGTCATAGACTTCCTGATGGGCAGATGAATATTAATAAAATATGAAAATACTAGTATGCCGGCAATATTGGCATTCCAATTACTAAATCAATCACAATTCATAATAATTGTCAAAAATTGGGAGCTGGCTTATTGTCCAGAGACACAGATTGAGAGAAATATTTGGACGAGTGATTACAAGCAGCACAAAATTCCACTGTCCTCTCCCACACAAGCCCAAAGGACTGATATCCACCGAGAGCTGCTGATGGTGATAGAGAGGGGCAGGAGGAATGTTAACAATCTTCCCCTTTTGACCCACATCAAGACTGAGATCACAAAGCAGCTTTGCAGGGATGGAGTCCATGAAAAGAAATACAGGCCACACACAGGAAAGTATGCTGAACTGACACAGACTGATGCATGTGCATTCTTCTTTTTCGTACTTGTTTGATTTATGACTCAATTAAAACAGTAGACTGTATATCTCATCTTTATATTGAAACTACTGCTGTTTTTCATGAGACTTGATAAAACAGCTTCATTTAGGACTTACTGACCCTCTTATTGCTAGTCCCAGACTTTTCCAACCACTAAACCAAACGCAGGTAAACACATCACTATTTTTCATACCCTTCCAGAAAGATAGTTTCCCATGAGTTCCCTAGAATGCAGGATTAGCTCCTACATGAGGATCATTGGAAAAGTATATTACTCTTCAGACTTATCACATTGTTTCTGAATGTATTTAGCTTGCTACCTCTGATACCTGAGTTTTAAACAATGCAGTGCTTACTTATGAAACATTACATCACAGAAACCAGAGGAAAGTCTCAATGTATTTACATAACATCTTCTGCAGCAATGAAACCAGGTAACAACGCACCTGCCCTGCTCCCCTACTGCTTCCTGCCATAACATCACTACAGTCCATTTCTCCCCAACTATAGAAACAAAACACTTTTCAAAACTGTGCTGTAAGCCACATCGCTAAAATGACTAAAGGCTGAAAAAAGTTTAACCTGTATCAATATAAGGCAAAGCAGTAACTTCAAGAACAAGAGCACCTTACTGAATTAAAGTCATTTCACAAAGTGATATCAGAGGGAAGGAAGACAGTAAACAGACAGTTTTTTTAGCAAAGGATTGCAAGGATCACCAGAGCACAGCAGATTTGATGCACCAAGGGAGGGAGGAAAAAAACACCACAGAAAAAGTTCTCTGCTGTGTTAGGGTATTTGGAACTGAGGCACTGGAATGAGACGCTGAAGCTACAGGTTGAGTTCCCAACTGAGGATACAAGCACCAAGTCTAAGACCGAGGAAGCCTCAGGTTGAGCCTTGTGAGTTACATATGCTCCTGAATATAAAAGCTGACCACCTGCACTGGTTGCTGCTGTTATACATGGCAATTTTTTTAAGAGGCAGATGCCATTTAGGAGGTTCTTGCCTTTTCCTTAGTCACTGTAACTTGTTCCCACCAGAGGCTCCTATCCTAGAGTAAGGCTGATTCACGCATTCGCAAAGTCATGACCTGTGAAATGATTTGCCTTCTCAGACACATGCATATGCGCTCTCTCTGCAGTATTCTGTGAACAGGAGCAAGCGGAATCAAGGCATAGAGAGGAAGAAGAAAGGAAATCGGCTCTGCCATCAGAGATTCAAAACACAGAATCACACCTACGGATCGCTCACCTACAAAATGGGGTCACATCTGTGGCACAACAAGTCATTACTTGTAAAAATGGATGTCACAGAAGGAGCAAGTCCACATCCTGAAACATGCTGAACTTATTCCTATCTTTGTCAGGTTGCAGGTACGGTACCGTAAGAATTTGAGCTGAATTCCCCAAATAAAGTAATGAAGGGTTATGAGGCTGTGCAGAAAAAATAGAGAGGCAGCTTCTTATTCAACAGTGTGAATGCAATGAGGCAAAGTGTGGCATTAAGGAGGCTGAGGTTAAATAAAAAGCAAGCTGCCTGTGCTACCTCAGACAGAGCAGCTGCTCCACATTGTGCTAGAAAGGACGCTGAAAGCAAGAACTTTGGACATGTTGGTGCAGCTTAAAAAACACATAACAAAAAGCTTAAGGCCAGATACTCAGAAGCCATGTGGATATTTAACTTTTCCTAATTTAAAGCCCAACGAAACTTACAAACACAATCACTTAGTAGCTATTATGCCTAAAATCTCCAACAACTCTAAGAGCAAATCTAGGCACGTGTAATGTTCTCAGGTGAAGTGTTTTAAGAGGCTGCTAAGAGTGTCTTCCATCTTTGACTTCCTTTACCTCAGCACTTACCACACCTTAAAGGCAACTTGCTCCACAGTTCTGGGTGATATATGTACCACTTTATGTACCTCAGATATTACACAAAGGAGTCATATGAGTAGAGATATGGGGCAATAACAATTACTGTGCCTTAAATCTAATCTCTGATGAGAGATAGTCACATACAGAAATGGCCTAAGCTATCTACAAAAAGAAAAGAAAACCAAAACCAAAAACACCACCAAAATAAGACACACCATGTAGTTTCTCTTCCTAAATAAATTCTAAAACTCATACTGAGCCCCCTTCTTTTTTATTTTTAAGGCTGTCAATAAAATGTTTTCCTTTACAGGAGAGCACTGAGGTCACTGGAGGGTAAGCAATGAATAACTAAGTTTTGGAAGTTACCAAGTTTATTCATTCCTATAGTTTTTCCTTCAAAGATTATTGTAAAGTCACTACTACTCTTTCTGGTTTTGCCAAGTTAATTAATCTCTCCCTTCACACTGATCACATAATCATTACTATATGTTACTACTGTTACTTTTTTATATTCTAGAATATTTCTACCTGTAATTGGATGACTCTTCCTTAGAAGTCTTTTTTCTTTCTCTGAATGCAGTATTGATTGTTAGAAGGCCAGCTGACTTACCTTTTATGTTAAGTTTTTAATGTTTTATTATGCCCCAAAGATATAATTTAAAGAGCATACTAGGGTCACTTGGCCTTGTATACTTCCCCCCTCCCCATTCACAAGGCTCATTCTTTACCTCCTCACCCAACTGCCTCAACAAACTTCACGCATCAATCCCCAGAACACCTTCACAAAAGGGTCAGCCCTGCAGTACAGAAGCAAAGCAGTCTGCTTCTTGGGATTTCTCCACGGCACAAACAGAAAGCTCCAAAATAAGGGGAAAGAAGTGAAGAAACAAGTTAACTCAAGTTAACTGTACTCAATAAGCAACACCTGCAGATCTGCAGCTTACCCACCCCACCCCCGCTATGAGCCTTGCTTTCCCATTACAAGAGCCTGACTTTTGTGCTTTTAAATATCTACCATGTGTTCGCATATAGACCAGGCTCATCTCAGTGAGAGAAGACAAAAACTAATTATCAAATTTTCAGCTTTGTCAGATCTATTCTCTGGTGTGACTGGGAGTTCTTTGCACAGTAAGTCCAGCAATTTCAGGATGAATTTTCTTCGAACCAGTCCTAAAGCTAGACAGGTGTTTTGAGGAAACTGAACCTGCACAAAAACTGCTGTTGCCTGAGGCAGCACTAAACTATTAAAGTGACAAATGACTATGAGATTACAGGGTGGAAAAGAGAAATTAAATAAAATCTTCCCCCCAAGAAAAGTGAGAACAAGAAACAGAAAAGCAGATAATTTTTTAAGAGCAAGAGACACACAATGAAAATCTACAGACTAGTAAACTGAGGCAAAAACAAATGAGTCATTTGCATACAATGTTTCTATAAAAATGGAGGTTTCCCACCACAGAGGACTTCAGACTACTAACTTTCCAACTCAGAAGAAAAATAGACAGCTGCCTGAACATCTTCCTAATGCTAAGTAATTCCTCACCAACTGCATAATCAGCACCCTCAATACAGTAACAGGCAGAAATTTTGACCCCACAAAAAATAAAAGCAGAAGAACTTCTGTTGATTATTACGGCAGGGCATGGTCATTCATAATCTTTCCAATTTCTACTTTTTCATAGAGCAAACTAATTGTCATGGAAACTAGAGAATCCATATTCCTTTCTTTAAAAGAAAAAAACCAAACACACACACTTAAAATATAGTACTAGTAACAGTAGCACGCAAAGATCATTAAGACTAACAGATCATGCATCTGTTCTACGCAAATTATCTGCAAGTGACTTCTATAAGGATTGCTTTAAAAATACTTTCCAAAATAGGTGCTATATCACAGAGGTTTTAAAACCTAAAATCAAGTCTCTATGAAGGCTCTCATTAAGAAACAAGCTCTCATATGACACACATGCGCTATCAACTACTCTGTCATTGCAGAACATTACTTTAGTTTCCCCTTCTAAAAGGAGCTGTCATCACAACCTGTTTAAAGTAATACAGAAGATCAGTGCAGAAGCTTAGCCAGCTCTTGCTTTAGCACTAGCACACAAGGCGGATGGGAAGGTTTCAGCCCATGAACTCTCCCGACTACAGCTATGCAGAACTCCTTTCATTAGATCATAACATTTTCTAAGTCATTATCAGATAGAATCCATAACACATACTGATAAAGTCACGATGCATACATCAGATATTATATGGAAACTTTGAACAACTTCTCCTTTGAAGGGCACCAACCTAAGTATGCCCTTGGAGAATAACTTCCTGAATTTTAAAAGGAGATTAAAGGAAATACGGTACCTTTTTCTCTTCAACAAGTCAGTGGGAACTGAAGTTTTAAACGAATTTAATAGAAGAAATTACAATATAATTAAGTAGTAATACTGAATCCTTTTTTGTGGGTTGTCACAGGGGAGCATAGAAGGAAGAGCAGCCACTACTCCAAGATTAAACAGGACAGTTTTTGCTCAAGACACTACTAAAACTGGGCAAGACTGTAAGAGTACACAATCATCACATGAACAATGAGGCAATGATTGACACAAGCAGAGCAAGGTTCCTCAGAATTTCACCATCACACTAGTCAATATTTTAATAAAGCCATTTTCTTTGTTGTCCTCTTCATCCTCCTCACCCATTATTCTCGACCTGTAACATATCTTCTATACATAGTCATACTGCATCCCAATGGCAAGGACAGCAGAAACATACAGTGCAAGCAACTTATTTTCCATGTATTTTATGTGAATGCTAATGTAATTCAATAGTTGAGAGCAAGCGCTACTTGCGCCAACTATTAGGTAGTACATGCAAGTTATCAAAAGAGCAGCAAAGTTTTGGCATTTCTGAACTACTGAAGATGAGAGTAACAGTTTGGAGTTCCTTCTTTTCCCCCTCCTCCCTAGATTAAAAAAGAAAAAGAGAAAGAAATTTTATTTCAAATTTTTGCTTAATTTCTCAAATTTGTCAGGGAAGAAAGGAATGGAATCCAAATTAGTTTTATCACATGAAAAAAAAAATGTTTAAAACTATCTTGAAGGATTTGTTTTGGAAAATTCAAACTTCAAAACTCTCATTTTCCTTCTTAGACATGTCAGTATCATAAATACCTACTTAACATTATGCATTTTGGAATGCAAGTATAAAACCCACAGAAATATTTTATATTGCCCTCATGTCCCAGGTTCTATGCCACTCTGCTTCTCTGGAAAAAGCTAACAAGTGCCATGAGCTGTTTTAAAAAAAAAAAAAAGGCTTCCTTGGGCCAAGTCATTGTCAAACTCCCTCAAAGAACTAATGAAACTTTGCCTGATTAAAGATTGCAAAACCGTGTTTTTCCCAGAATTAATGCAACATGCCAGGTCTTATTTTGTCATTGTGAGAGCCATGCCAACAGGAGTACAAGTACTATTGTCAACAGTTTATCACGAAACCTAATGTATATGCGAAATATTCACACTTCAGACAACACAGAGTGGCAAAAATAACTTTTAATGGATAATCAACCACAGGATTAGTACGTCAACAGTTTTTACATGGTATCAAGAGCACTGAATTTTGAGAAACAGACTATGTAAGAACAAAACTCCAAGAACTTTGGAGTGGAGAAACAAAAGCAAAGTTAAACTGATAAAAACGTAGGATAAAACCTGAATGGACAGCAGTGGCAGAAATTGCCTATACTGAACATTTATCTAGAATTGAGACTCACATAGTCTGATCTGTATCAGGGGTTTTTTAGGTGTTTGTTTGGGTTTTGGTTTACTGGTGGGGGTTTTTTTGGTTGGTTTAGTTGTTTGGTTTTTTTTTAAACTGTAAAACTACCATTTTCCTCAAAGTTTTCAATGACTGAAGAAAATTTAGGTTGATTATTGTTTTTGAGAGCAGCTGTGATTGGACTTGTGGTCTTACAGATCACATTTGAAAGCTTATTCTGTGAAATAAGTTTTCTACTTCAACAGTAAATTATTTTTGTTATGTGATAATAACATGCCTTTCATATTTGAACAGAGTCTGGGTTTTTTCTTCCCCTGCACAACAACATGACCACTGTCTCCTCTCTTTTAACTTAAAACCAGGGCCTTGCTGGTAAGTGGCAAAAAAAAAAAGTATAAAAATTTCTCATTTCTAAAATTCAAAGTCAGATCTCCTACAAGCTGTAGACAATCCCCAAACTTTCAGTACTGTAAATTGACCAGATATAAACACTACAGAACAAAACACAGCACTGTCAGTGACCTGCAAGCATAATTAACCTACTTTTAGGTGTTGACTTTTAGTAGTGCTCATAGTATTGATGCTCAGAACTATCATAGCAAAAGAACAAAAACTAAAGGGCATTCTACTCTTCCTATTGCTTTTAAAAAAAAAACAAGCTTCTGAACAAAACCTTTTGAATACATTAAAGGGAAATAAAGAGCAAACAGAGCCATCCTAATAATTAACAGCAAAGTAGTACAGTAATACAAAAATATCTCTAATAGCAAGTTATTTTCTTTCCTATGCCATTACAACAATTTTCACTCCCTCTGCAAAGCTTAGAAGTTATCTCAGGAAAAACTGGAAATAGAATTTAAAAAAAAAAAGGAAAATATTTATCCACACAATTTTTCACATGAATTTGCAAATCACTGCATTATAACAGACATGCCTCATTATCTTAAAAAAAAAAAGCATATGGCCAAAAAATTAGCATCCAGAAAAGATGAGAGAGGTGATAATTTTTTCAGCAACAAAAATCCCCAACCTTATCCTCCAGCAAGTATCAACAGAGCAATGGCACATGATAGTACAGTATCATTTTGTAACAGAAGTCAAGCAATGAGCATTAGCAAATTCCCACGGAAAGTATCCAAGACATCAGAGTGAGATTTACGATGGCAGAAAAGATTCTTGCAAGGAACTCACTCAGCACACTGACTGTTTCAAAATACGCCAACATTACTAACACTGAGCATTAGAATTGTCTCAAGATCTGAACATCTTACACACCCACCACCCTTTTTTGGGGGGAAACCCAACCCCACCACACAAAAAGACACCCTAAAAGCTTAGAGCCTGACCTAACAGTCTTCTCAAACCAATGGGAAGTCTGCTGCCCTTGATGGTCTGAAGAGATCAGAGTCCAGAGGAAAAAGCTGAGACTCTGCAACAGTTCTGAGACTACTCCAAGGCCAAGATGTAACATAGGCAGTATGGAGATTGAGAACAGTCACCTTCTTTAAGGACTCAGTGCTTCAAAACACTTTCAACGTAGCCTAGGTTACAAACCTTTCAGAATAAGTTTGGAAGCTTCCCACTTTGTGAACACACAAGAGGCCACATTTTCCCCATTTATCCTTGAGCCAGCTGTGGAAAGAGAGGAAGCAAAAACGCCTGGAGTACCAACACCACAGTAAGAAATGCTGTCTTCACATCCTAGGAGCTCTCCTTCAAACACAGGTCTCATGAAATGAAGTAGTGACGGGCAGGGAGAAGAGCAGCTTGCTGAGCCAGAACTTAGAGGACGCAACTGCCAGAGCAGCGCTTTACTTCTAGTTGATCAGTCCTCTTGGGGTGTTAATTTACATTCCATTTTAAAGCAGAAACACTGGACAGATTTGAGGAAGAAACACGAGAAACCATAGCATTCTACAATGAAAGAGATAACTGGATGGGATATTAAGTGTTTCAAGTAGTAGAAAAAGTGGTGTTAAAAGCAGGGAGGTTTAATGATTCGAAAGATACCAACTTCACAAAAAAAAAAAAGGAACAAAGGATAGAACTTATTCATCCTTGATTAATTATAGCTTTAACCTTACAGTTTTCAGTTTTAGTTTCAGGAGTTCTGGGCATATGTCCCCTCCCAAAAAAGTAATTCCCATTTATCATACTTTCCCAATCCCTTAAAACTTACTTCTACTGGGAGAAGTGTCATTTTGCTGGTCAGACATTGTGTAATAGGCCAAAAAGTGCTCTTTTTCTACCCTGAGAACACAAGTCTTTGCAGTTAAAATTTATTACGCCATTTGTGTTCAGCTGAAAGAATGTCGGACCAGTCCACTCTCTCAT
Source organism: Pygoscelis adeliae (assembly GCF_000699105.1). Taxonomy (NCBI): domain Eukaryota; kingdom Metazoa; phylum Chordata; class Aves; order Sphenisciformes; family Spheniscidae; genus Pygoscelis; species Pygoscelis adeliae. The sequence continues at coordinate 4,738,838 of NW_008824986.1, read as the reverse complement.
GATACAAGGCAGCATTTGTCAGAGCAATAAACAGAAAGCTATCACATCGAATACCTAAGGGACACACAATGTGGTAGTAAAGCTCCTTCACCTGACCCTATGTCCTGGGTCTAACTAGTGTGGAGGAGGAAGGACTGGGGAGAAAACCAACTCCCATGGCTGCCTATGATGTTACCTTGCGCATTGTGGCAGAGACTTGCGACAGCACCTTCTCTTTACCTGCCCCGCTGCTAGTGAAAGCGGTGCCGAAGCTGGCCTGCCGCAGATGCCCCTTCGATGCCCCCCAAGACAGGGTGTAAGCCAGCCACCATCTTCCCCAGCAGCGACCCACAGGCCTGGATCCACAGCCAGGTGCCAGGTGAGGATGGAGACAGGGGTTTTCAGCCTCCATCCCACAAGCACATCGCTGTTTCATGACTGAGGTGTGAAAAACAAGCAAGCCAGACAAGCAAAGCACATGCGATACACTAACTCATTACCAGCGCGTTGAAGCACCTTACTCCTAATAGCGTTAAGCGTTAACGTGTGGGCACGCTGTTATTTTGAAAGGTGCTTTTGTCATCTTTCACCCCAGAAGACGCAAAGCAGCGCGACCCTTCCTCACGGGCAGGGCGGCCGCCGGCCCAGATCCGGGCAGCGGGGGAGTCCGGGCCCGGCCAGGGGGCTAGG
>NW_008824986.1:4730476-4737425 GCF_000699105.1 Pygoscelis adeliae | reverse complement strand
ACCTGGGCGGGCGGCGGCTTTGAGGGCCCCCCCAGCCGGGGCCGGGCCGCCCGCACCTGCACGGCGGCTCACCTGGAGAAGGCGGCCTCCGGCTGTCAGCGCCAGCCCCGAGGGCAGGTCGGGGGGCTGCTGCTCCTTTCTGCCTGTAGATCACTCTGGAGAATGCAGTTTGGGGAGCCCAGCTGAAGTTTGTTACACAAAATTAAAACGCCGGCTAAATCCTCTAGCTTGGCACTAAGGCATTCCTTACCGCAGTTAAAGGGTAGCCGTCGGTTTTCCCTAGTGAGTACTACAGGTGTAGTGTATTTACTATAATGCAAATTCAAAGTCGTTCACATGGGAAAAGCAACAGAATATCTCACACCCTGAGTGCAACCAGTAGCTGCTCCTATGGATAACGATTAGCTGATACTCACTCATAACGTGTTTGAGCCTGGGTGAGTCAGCCTGGGGTCCCCTGTCCCCTTCCCCCCAGTCCCCTCCCCTCCCCCCCCGTCAAAACTGAAGGCTGTGCAAACCTCACACGTGAGCTGCTGCATTGATCAAACCAGCAGTTCTGCTTGTACATTATCTTAGTTTTTACAGTCTTCAAATGTCTCATAAAATATTTTAATCGATCTCATTAAAGTGTGTTTTATCACAGGACTTGAAATTGTGAAAGTATTGTAAAAGTAATTAAGATTATTTTCATTTTGACTAAAATTACTTTATCCCATCATCTTACTTTTCCTTCCCTCTCAAAAGCCTGTTCTGGTGCACCAACCTATTTGCCTGTTTTCATTAGAACTTGATTTACCAATTAGCAGCGGTTAAACACAACAAATGCTACTAGGCACTGATTTACCTAGAAATATTGCCGGTAACAGCTTAATCCAGTTACTTTTTACTACCATGGGCCTTAGTGTTGTAGGTGCAATTTACAAAGCGAATACCCAGATGTATAAACTGACTGTAGGTGTTTGTAGATCTTTGTGATACTGTGTAACTAATTGCTTGTCACTCTCTATAAAGTGTATACTTATTTTCTCTGTATATAGAGCCAAATAAAAATATTTAACCAAAGACCTTGGCTGTGTCTCATATGGAGAAGCTAATTCCCCAGAATGTCTTTATCCCTCTTATTTGGGATGTGACTCATTTCCTCAGCCCACTCAGGGAACCGGGAGCCAGAGGAGATGGGGAAAAAAAGGATCACAACCTCCACATTGGCTAAAAGAAAGCGTGAAGCAAGGCTGGTCATGTTTACGGATGAGCGGTGCTATCGCTGGCAGTGGCAATTAGCAGCTCTGTGGCTGGGCCACACACTATTTTTATACGACTCACGTACCGTGCCATCACTGCTTACCACCTTCCATCGCTCTTTGGGAAGGAAAATTATAAAGTCTTAAATGGAATTTGCAGATTGTAAAAGAAAATAACACCTTAAGGAAAAAAAAATCATTTTTACTGGAAGTGAAAAGTGTTCTGTAATTCTACTGTCACAATTGATAGGAGGAGGCATTTTTAAACAAATTCAAGTGTGACGTGTACATGTAAACCCAGAGTCCGTTTCCATGGGCTTACATACCTCACTTGTCTCATCTATACTCTCACCTGGAAGCGTATACCTTCTTTTTTGGCAGCTGGAATGATTCCCATAGGGAAGAAAAAGTTAACTTCCCTTACTTCAGGAGAGGTTTCAGGTCAGGCTTCCCCGAAGGAGGTTTGGAATACGAATATGCTACTGCAGTGCATTTGATCTGATAGGGCCAATAGCAGGTGGTTGTCGTAAGATGAAAAAGGATAAACAGATAAGAAGCACAGAGAAAACCTGAGGTAATTGGAAAAAAGAGTATTATTTGTTGAAATGAAACAGCTATACCAGCAAACAGATTTTTAGCTAGCGTAATTGTCTCCACCTGAGGAAGGTTGCTGATAGAGTTATATTGCTATGGCTATACTGACAGGACCTTAAATTTGGACAAAGCCTAAGGGAATGGGGCTTGAGGTTGCCTTGTTCAGCTGGCGGGCTCTGCTAACCAGCCCTCCACGTTTACCTCAAAACCATTCTCTTCCAGCCATGGGGATGCTGCTCACCTGCATCAGGGCTGAGAGCTGAACTCTAAATGTAACTCTGAATGCACCTCTCCTGCTCTCGTACATCCAAACAGCCATTAAAAAGCAGTTTATTGGGTTCTGCCAATTTTCTTCTTGGCTTGTAAGCCATGTAAAATGCAAAACCTAAAATCAGGAAGCAGCTACCTTTCCTAAGGTTGGTTTTACAGCGGTCAGGAGTGAAAGCTTTGTCCAACTGAAGTCAATGGGAGTTTTGCCAATGACTTCGCTGGAGCCTGGATTTTTGCCCAGATGCTCTAGAGAAACAAAAGGCGCTTTTTTTTTTCCTTTGCCTTTTTTTTTTCCCCCTGGCTTGGTACATATGCCCTGTTCACCTTTCTCATTTAATTACAATTATTAAAATAAAATCCAGGTTGGGTGTTTGTAGGTATTTCTCTAGAGGTTTGTATGTAAGCAGCCGTGTGTCCCACGATAAAGGAAGAGCTCCAGTGACAGTGAAGCATGCTCTACTGTGGGACAGGAGCTCGGCAAAGCCGGAGCTGAGGGAAGGTTTCAGACTTTACATCCAGGCATCACACATGTTGCAGCCTCTGGAGGCCAACCCCAACGCGCTCACCTGGGACTCTGCGCATCCCTCTGCTCCCTCCCCCAAGCCCCCTGCCACCGCATGCTCCACTCGCTCCTTTTCGTGTGCTGCTGCAAAGTTCATGGTAAAACTTCCCCTGATTTCAAGTTCAGCTAAGGTTATCCAGGAAAATACAAGCCCATGAATAACCCCCACACTGACATTTCCTTCTATCTACAATTTCATTATTTGAAATGAAAGGATGGTTTATGATATTTTCATTATTGTAATCATATCAATGTTTGGGTTTTTTAGGTGAAGTGGTTTAGTGCATGCTACACACTATGCTACAAAAAATGATACTTAAAAGTAATTTGAACCTAAATTAAAGTACTTTAAATGCATTTTAAATATTTATATTCATGCTTTCAGGAGACAGTGACAATTTAATTCTTTTTTCTTAGCAGCTTCCATCCTTTTGCTTTATTTTCAAACAGTTCTCAGGAGCTTTTTGCTTTCTGACATTATGTCAAAATGCTAATACAGGGTAAGAGCAGCAGAGGAGTTCTCCATGTTTTTTGATAGTGGGAACTGTCCTGCATAACAAGAGGCATTTAACAGGTTAAATGCATCACCTGAGCTATGCGTTAAAGAGATATCATCCCTCTAATATTTTCTTGCTTTCCTAAATGCTACTGAACCTCTCCTACAGTACTTTTGCATTGTCATACTAACAAAATAATCTTTTGTTTTTAATAAATGTTGAAAGAAGCCAATCAATGTTTGTATTCATCTGCTTCTGAGTATAGTGAACACAACCTATTTTAGACACCCTCATTGGTATTCACAAACCAGTTGACCTTTTTTAATCACATCATTATGTAAAAGACAGAATACACTTTCTCTCTTCCTTACAGTGACATTATTGCTGAGGAGAATATGATTAATATATGAAAAACAAGACGATATTGACTCTTGCAGCTGCCCTCTACTCAGCATAGAAGGAGTTGTTCAGAGTATTACACAGGGTTCTTAGCCACAAATACAACTGTAATACTATAATCTGAGCTTGGCATTGGAGGTCTGATCCTATATGCCTTGCACAAATAGCATTGCAGTTCAAGCAAGTGGAAGTTTTGGATGCCAAAGAGGTTTTAATATAAGTGCCCTTTGCCCATTTATATAAATAAAATGGTAATCAACATCGTATTGTCAAGGTAGACCTAGATTCCTTTGTTGTTTGCCTTTGAGTCTTCCCTCGGTTTTGCACTTGGATCCATGTTTTGCTGTAAAGGGGAGCAGCAGTCCTAGGGATTCCCACATCTGTACGTCTCTGTCCATCTGTGACTCAGTTGTCAGCAGGCTCACTGCTACTTTTCCTTCAAGCAGAACAGTAAATCCCTTCAAACACAAAAGTCAATACAAATGTAGTTGTTTCACTCATCTCAAGCAGTATCATTAGCTACTGCCATGTCTAAAGCAATGATCAACCCGAGATAAGCACTATCCAGTCAGAAAGGAGACATGATTTATATCCTAAGGATACGCAGACAACAGTGAGAGGGAGGAAAACGGTAGATAAGCAGAACTGTCAGACTGATATTTGGCAAATTAATGCCATGACAGGTCTATACTTACATGTACTCTGCCTTATAAGCAAGCTAACTAGAGCTTACTGTTATACAGAGAGGGACAGAGAAAGCGAGCGTGGAGAGTGTGGGCATGGAGCACATAGCACCTCTGTCGGTGTACGCGGAGTTATGCTGTGCACAACTGTGCTGTGAAGTGACAAGGACAAGCTGAAATTGGTGTAAGCTGCTTTCGGCCAATACTCACCATCACGGCCTCTGAGCACTCCTAGCACGCACTAAGGGCGAAGCAACCATTGCTGTTCTTGAAGGAAACCACTGCGCACAACGGCATATTCTGTTGCTATGAGGTGTTGGTACACAGTTGCTAGTCCACCGAACGTGGAGACTGCGGCAAAATAATTTCCCTGAGCTGCTTACCTGTGATTAAGCCAGCACAACTTTTGCAGAGGCAGTCACAAGAACAGACGCGAAGGCAGGGGCAGTTATGCTGGGCTTTGAGTGCAACGGCAATCAAACGGATCTCAAAGCCATCCACCTAGTTTTTTTCTAAAGGCATCAGAAAAGGCTAAACCTGTCATCTCAGGCACCAGTCGAGGGGACCACTGCCTTGCAGAGATCACAGCGTTGTATGCCGCTGGCTCATCGAGCACCTCCTTATGTGTGAAACAGAAGTAAGGCTACTGGGCTTCTGTTCTCATCCCACCAGATTTCCTTCTGGTGCCTCCTGGTCTTCACCACTCAAAACTCATGAGGCAATGGGACATATGGAAAAAGACGTATTCTCAAAGAATTTGAAAATTCAGTGAGCACTCTGAGAATGAATGGTTAGTGTCCAACAGAAATGACTGTATGAGCACAACTAAGAAATATTTGTATATATTTAAACTAAAGCTGGTTAAAACCAGAAAAAAAGAAATTGTTACTTTCAAGAAAATTCAGATCAGTGTATTCAGTACTTTCAGACACAGTTTATTTTATATATAAATATAATCTGTATATATTTTAATATAATTTATAGTACTAAACATTCATGATACTGCTACACACACACACACACACACACACACAATTAACTAAGGTTACCATATGTCTGGGATTTCCTGGACATGTCTTCTCTTTATCTGAAGGAAAAGGTGGACTTTGGCCACCTTCCTAAGGTCTCTGGACAAGGATTAGTCCAGCAGAGTCAGCAGCAGTAGCTCTGGTCCTGTGTTGGCTATAGAAAGCAATCACCCCAAAGCTGTCGAGCGTGCACAGCCTGACGGTGCTGCCCTTGCAGAGTCAGGCCTGAGGGATGTGTCACACACGCTTTGCCCGAGCTGTGCAGCCGGTCCATGTGCATTACTGCGCTTGGGCTGTCCTGGCTGTGTTGGACTTGTTACACACATAGGGAAGAGTTTCTCTGTGGCTGTGCAGGGCAGAGCGCGTCGGACCCTTTTCCTATGAATTGCACAAGATGTGAGGCTGTATTTCCATCTGGGATTTCCCAGAGATACAAAAGCCTTGTTCTAGACCGGTGAATCTCCAGCAAGTGCTGGGAATACACAATTCAAGGTAAACAGAAACCTGCGAGCATGCGCACCGTATGCTGCAAAAATTCCCCAGGAGGGAGGGGAAAGTGGAGGATTTTTACCCCTGAAACGTACGTGTGTTGGAAGGGAGGAGCAGGACGAGCTGCCTCTTGCCTTTGCCATGGGCTGGGGAAGAGAAGAAGGAAGTGCACCATAAACAGTGCCGCTTGCTGGAATCACCCTCCCAAAGAAGTGCTTTCAGGGGAGAAGCTGTACGTTTCTGTATACAGCAGCCCGTCCTGCTTACATTTAAGGGGAGCAGCAATGCCATCCTTCAAGGATGTTGTAATGAAGTAATTAAAAAATGCAGTTACTTCAGCAGTGTGGCGTGGTGCTTGTACCTCACTCCTGCAGGGACTGTAGGTTTCCACAGGAGTGCGTTGGCCCAGGACTGTCGGTGCCGATGAGAAATGGGTGCCAGAGTGGGGCAGCAGCATCACAGAATCCACAGCGAAACTATCCTGTAGGGGAAAGACCTATAAAACTAGAAACACATTTGCTTTGCAAATCTATTTAGCATTGAAGCTTCTAAGTAACACAATTTTGCAATGTTTAGAATAGCATTTTCCCAGGCTTTTTTTTTTTTATATAAGTGTATTGCATTACTACTTCCCCGGGTACCAATGGAGCGAGGTTGCAACTGCCAGAGCCCTCCCTGAGCAAAGCCCGCAGGTGCCTCTCTAGTTATGACCCCGACGCTTCTTTCAGGAGCTGTGATAGCATAGGGACTAATTGTTCTTAATCTGGGAGCAATGACACAGAACTTTAATTTGCCTGCAGACATATGTCCCGGCTTCTGGGGAATTAAGTTACCCAATGACCTTTTATTAATGCGTGTACTTTAAAATCAGCTTCAAAAGTCACAGTAGTACTTCACAGATCAGCATCCTTGCAGCCAGAAATAATGATTTTATGCTTTGGCTGGCTGTGGCATCTAAATCTAAAAGACTTGCTTGATTAAAAGGAGCGCTGCAGCCACAAGCCTAGCTTGATCCGAATATGAGTATGTTCCCCGTACCAAGCGAACAGCCTAATGTGTTATCTGAGCAGCGACCAGTTTACCCATTAGCGCCGTCGCAGCGCAGCCCATTGCAGGAGTGCCCTCGTATCCCACCATTTGGGCGAAGAGGCTTTAGGCTATAGGGAATCACCCGCCCGCGCCACGA
>NW_008824986.1:4716269-4729999 GCF_000699105.1 Pygoscelis adeliae | reverse complement strand
GGGCGAGCGGCTGACAGGCTGGCGCGGGGGCGGCCCTTTCCCCGCTTCTGCCGCGCTTAGCTCTCGCTCCGCCGGCCGGGCGGCGGAGGGGGTTCCGCTCCCCAGTGGGGCAGTGTGCTGGGGCGCGCCGCGGCCCCCCGTCCCTTCCTGATCGGGGCAACAACCGCCCTTGAGACCCGGAGAGGGAGGTGGGCAGGGCGCCAGCGCCTCGAGCGGGTACTCGGGGCTTCTCACTTCGCTGGGCTCTGAACCGGGGGCGGTTTCGAGGTGATGCGACCTGTGACAGCGGGGCAGGACTTGGACCGAAATGCAAGCGTGCTCCTGACCTCGGTTGCGCGGTTAGCGGGCTAGGGGCGAGCGCTCGCTGCCCTTCCTCGCTTGTTCGGCGACTGCCTGGATTCGGAAGCCTCCTCTGGAGCTGTAGGAACTACAGATTTGCTCGTTATCTCGTAACGCTTCCGAACCCGGTATTAAAGTTCAGCTGCGCTCAATGAAGGAGGCCAAGAGTGGCATGGAAGGTGTGAACTGCTATTCCCACCAGGTGCGAAGGCCTCCTAGTATCTTGTGCCCCATTAATGTAGTTTAGGTTTGTAGCTCTGAAGACTGTGCTGTGTACTTACCAAATTATATGGGGCCAGTGTTCCCTTATTTTGCTAACATCAAACCTTGTGATTTTAGATAGCAGGGTTCCTGCTAATGACTAACTATAAAAATGAGTAGGGTGTATTTTTTCAGTTGCTTGGAGGAGCTTTCTTCACAAAAGCATCTTAATCCTTTGAGTTGATGCCTAATCATACTTTGGGATGTAGTTTTCTACTTGGAACCCTGAATAAACACCTGTGTTTTTGTTGAGGAGAATGGTAAGAGTTCCATGTTACATCCTAATTATGTAAGACTAAACTAGCTTCAAAGACCTGGCATAATTTCAGTGACTTGGTTGTGTTCAGGGCAGCAACTATTCACCCTCATGGCTTGTTTTTTTTTCTGTTCATTTCAGGGATAACTGTAGCAATGGATGATTACACAAAAATAGAGAAGATTGGGGAAGGTAAGTATGGACAACCATGAGCCTTGTAATGCTCCACAGTTTGAGTTATCAAGTGGCATGGAAGCTCTGTGCACTCTGGCTATTAGAGGAACTACTGAGATTCAACTAACTGGCAAAATAAGCCTGTGGTTAACTGCGGTAATTATTTCTATACATAAAAGTTTTCAGACTGCCCTTCTTTTGAAGATGACATGGTCTATTTGAAACAACTGATCAGTGTTGAATCATCTGCCTTCATATCGATGGCTAATGGTGTAATTTTCCTCCGGGGGGGGGGAAATGTTCTGAGGCCTGAAACTAGCTTTTCAATTTAGGAAGCTCCTCCATTCCTTTGTGTATGAACTTGTGTACCAGTTGCTCCTGAAGTTGTACTGTGTGGCATACTTATTTTGCTCGGAGCTGCTGGTAGGGAGTAGTGGTTTGTGGATTGTTCTGCTTGGATTATATCTGGTCGCTATGCTTGACAAGGGGAAGAGCAGATTGTACACCTCTGTGGAGAAGTGAATTTTAACAATTAATTTACTATAAGGCACTAAAAAGATTGCTTCAACGCAGATGTTAGTCACAACCCCCCTTTTACTGAAAATCGAGCCTATGTTAAATGCGGAATTCAGTGTGTTTTATAATGCTTTAGCCTTAATGTAGACTTGAGAATTTGCAGTATGTTCCTCTAAGAAGGCACTCTCTAAGGTAATAGCAAAATGTATGGGCTTGGATCTTACAACAAAGCTTGGTAACTGAGGCCTTGTGCATGAATCTTTCTTCCTGAAAGAAACTAGTTTGAGCTTAATCTGAGGGATTCATGCTTCAAGAAGGGTGAAAAGAGAATACTTAAACTGTCTTGGTATGTTGAGAGTTCTACTTCTGTGAACACTGATGATTAAGGTAGATTATTGATGTGAGATTTACTACTGGTTACAGTTTTGGCTTATGGTGAGACTCGCAGCACTGCCCTCTCCCCTGCACTGAGGATTGCGCTAGAGGTTATTTCTATAGATCTGACCAACAGATGGATAGATCTCTGATTGCAGAGGGAGTGTGACTTTTTTCGCAGCTAAACTTTTAGCCTTTTAATATGATGTATCAATGGCAAAATCATAATCCCTTGGGGATGAAGAGGTATAGTGATCTTGCCTGAAAGTTAATCAACCTGAAACTCAAATAGTATTTGATTTTGCGACTACATCTTCCAAATATTCAAGTTTTACTCTTGGGCTACTAAGTACACTGTCCTAACAAATGATACTGTTTATGGGCGGCATGCTTTAAACAAACAAAACTATAGCACGGTTAAACTGCCAAAACTAAATAATAGTTCTTAAGCCAAATACTTAAAAAATACTTGATTGCAAGGACTCTTGCCTATGTTAACAATTCTTATTTGCAGTGACTTATTTGCACCTGAAGCTGGTATTTCCTACATGTGTTTCACTGTCTTTTTGTTCAGGTACCTATGGTGTTGTGTATAAAGGTCGGCACAAAACCACAGGCCAAGTGGTTGCAATGAAGAAAATACGTCTAGAAAGTGAGGAGGAAGGTGTTCCAAGTACTGCTATCCGAGAAATTTCTTTATTAAAAGAGCTGCATCATCCCAATATAGTCTGGTATGCATATACTGGTATTTAGCTAAACTCTTTGAAGGGCACTAGGTCCCTTCAGATAAGAAATTTATTTTTCTACCATTCTAGTGAGGTGAAAGCTACTCTGCTTAATACAGTGTCTGCTTTGCAGCAAATAGCTATAGTCCCAAAGCCTGTCTTTATGCCAGTTTTCGAATTAAGACTTCCTTGTGCTGCCTCTTCCCATCCTCGGACTCTAACAATTTACATAAATTACAAAATCAACAAGTAAATTTATCTTCAGAGTGGTTATTGTCAGAATGGAGACACTGTACCTTATGAAAACTGGCTGAAGCTGTTACTTTAGTCAGTCTCAGAACTTTATTTGCACCTTGGAATAGACCATTTGACCTTAGTGTTCTTATGTGAGCCTCTGTCATCAGTCGCTTCCTTGCTGTTTTGTAGCAGAGATTTACGTTTTGCATTATGATGCTGTCACATTTGGCACATCTAAGCTATGGGTGAAACTTCTATCAGTGACTATTTGACATGTAGAATTGATCGCAGCTGTTGTCTTCACCACAAAATATTTACTTGCTCTTTGATGCAGCAAAATACTTTCTCTAATGTGCCTTAAAACCGGCCGAGTTCCAGCCATGTAGTGTCTCTATGTATGCTTGGGTTTAGGAACCCTTAACAGATTTATTAAGGATGAAGGAGATACTTAAAAACTTGTGCAAATCCTGCTGCCTCTAGGTTCCTATTACAAAATTCCCTTAAACCCTCCTAGTAATTCAGGCTCTGCTCTAATAAGCCAGCTTCAAATGGAAGCTAGGCACCAACACCCACAGTTTTTTTTTAAAGGCAACAATATTTTTTCCTCAGACTTCCTGTGTCTGATACTAGGCATGAGGGAACATAAGTTTAAGAGGAAGCATATAGGGTGTTTATCTCAGTCTGGCACTATTTCAGATACATTGTCATCTGGAATATCAAGTATAACTCACTAGGTCTGTTAATCTTTGAAGTCTGAAAGCTTTTTAAGGCTTTAACAACAGGAACCTTGAAATTCAGCCTGTATCCCTATTGAGAGGGGAAATGTGACCATGAGTCCATGCATCTTGCAACGCAGTTGATTGTATGCTCAATTTTTAGTCTTCAGGATGTTCTTATGCAGGATTCAAGACTGTACCTCGTCTTTGAATTCCTTTCCATGGATCTCAAGAAATACTTGGATACTATTCCATCTGGCCAATATTTGGATCGTTCACGTGTTAAGGTAATGAGGACAATTTCTTAATACAAGAGAGAAATTAATCTAAAGAAGATGACCTACAAAGCTATAAGCAGCTCTTATTTTCAGTATAAACAATTCCTTCAGGAGAAATGAAAGGTTAAAGAAGCAGCTGTGGATAAGATCAATGTGAGTTTTGCTCTCAAATGCCACTTCAAATTCTTTTAATTACTGAAATTAAACTGCCTTAAATTAAGCTTAAGTAAAGAATTAATTTGTGTGGCTTGATGATTGATATTAACTCAATATCTGCAATGCTTTGGATCTCCATTTCCTACTACTATGGGGAGAGCTAATGTAAGGGAACGGCTTTATGTTGCAGAACACTAACTTGTACTAAAGGTTACTCCTTTTTTTCCTCCCACTTCATCCTTTCTACAGAGTTACTTGTATCAAATCTTGCAAGGTATTGTCTTCTGCCATTCAAGAAGAGTTCTGCACAGAGACTTAAAACCTCAGAATCTCTTAATAGATGACAAGGGAGTGATTAAACTGGCGGACTTTGGATTGGCTCGAGCCTTTGGAATTCCAGTGCGGGTATACACTCATGAAGTGAGTGAGTTGGAACATCCTTTTGGTGATTTGGACAATGCTTACTAGCTTCCTGGTAATAACTGAATACGAAACAGCTAAAAAAGAATCACGGACCTTTTGAAGTCATAAACTAGCAGTATCAAAAAGTTGTATTTTGGTTTTGTTTTATTCAATGGCTTTCCATCTCCCTGACTGTGGTTTTACTCTAAGGTTCCAAAGCATCTTATGAATCCCACTATTGCCTTGACAATGAATCAGATGGGCCAGAACTTATTGCTCATTGTCTCGTAAGGGCATTTTTGCTTCACAAAGTACTTGAGTTTGAGGGTTTTAGTGGCTGGGTGCTAAAGGCTTCTGACTCTTTGGGAAGTAGGGTAGGCAACTGCTTTGCTTGCAGTAGAGACTACTGCAATGGAGTTTAAGCTTATCTGTAAATGAAGTTCGAAACCAGTATTTTCACTAAAACTTCTAGCACTGGCTATTTTAACCAAAAAAACTGTGAATGCTGCTTAATAATGAATGAGCCATTGTGCTTGCAGTCAATTAGAGGACCTGATTCTGTAAACTTATAAAAAAAAATTTCCTTGTTCAATAGGTAGTGACACTGTGGTACAGGTCTCCAGAGGTGTTGCTAGGATCTGCTCGCTACTCTACTCCTGTAGATATATGGAGCATAGGTACCATATTTGCTGAGCTGGCAACTAAAAAGCCACTTTTCCATGGGGACTCGGAGATTGACCAGCTCTTCAGAATCTTCAGGTATGTCAGGCTAAACCTTTCCTTGCTACTTGTGCAGCATTGCACAACAGTGCTGTGTGTTTACTAAAATCATAGTAGTGTGTACAGGTTTCAGACTAAACTGCTCAGTATTTTGCTTATGCTTCCACAGAGCTTTAGGTACCCCCAACAATGATGTATGGCCTGAAGTGGAATCCCTGCAAGACTATAAAAACACATTCCCCAAATGGAAACCTGGCAGCCTGGGAACACATGTCAAAAACTTAGATGAAGATGGACTTGATCTGCTGTCTGTAAGTAGTCTTTCTTAAACTGCTGACTAAGAAATTGAACAGGTCATTTTAAATATGCTAGAATACATAAAGCTATATACTTATCAGTCTTGGCTAGAATGAAGATATGGAGATCTTCAAACTATCAGCAGTGGTATGGGCTGTCATTCTTGTGGAACTGACACCTTATGTGACATTCACTCACTTCTTCCATTAATAATAGATGACTAGACTACTCTTCTCATTAAGCAATGATGCCTCAGCTTTTTTAACACTAATAAGCCAGGTACAACTTGAAAGTGAAGATGAGCTTTTACAAACAGGTCTAACTAAAGGCTCCTGCCCACAAACTGTAGCTGTCACCTTCCTGGTGCCAGCACTAATTATGATGTGGCTGTATGACTGCTGATCCAGTTGGAAATGTTTTTCTTTTATGGTAACATGTGGATTAATCTTGGTGAGCTCATCTTGGTTAAGCTTTCATGGTGGTCTTAACTGAATAAACAATAATAGAAACAGCTGAATTTATTGATTAGCTGTGAAACCAGGGGCTTAGTTTAAGTCAGTCTGCAGCATCTGTCTCAATTGCCTTTAAATTTTGAGTTTAGTTTTTTGGCTGTGGTGGATTAACTTTTAATTGGTATATTTTGTCTAGTGTGAGTTTACTTTAGTTCTGTGGCCATGCAGTTGAACTACCACACTAAGCTTTTACTTGACAAGTTCTTCATCAGGCTTTTCCATTTAGTGCTCTTCCAGCTCATGTGCTGCCACTGTGGACTAATTGAGATCACATCTTGGGTGTGATCTTAGATGCACCTAAATATAAGAATGTACCTTGGTGACTTATCCTAAAGCTGCATTTATACAGTGCGGACTTGCTGATGGGGGTGTGTCTTAAGAGAAGCTGGAACTTCAGAACTATCTTGGTACAAGGGGAACCTTGTACGGCAATTACCTGTGTAGCTGGCTTATGTTTTTAAGCAGTCAAAAAGTAGTTTATTACCTATGTTGGTATGGCTATGGCAAAATACTCTGAAGCAGTGTTACCCAAGAAACTCAAATGAGTGCAATTTCTCACAGTTTTTCTTTGTGAGAACAGAGCCACAGTTCAGACTGACAACCTGAACAACAGTTGTTAAACACATAGTTATTTTGGATAGCCCTCTGAACCTTGTAGCAGTATTGTTTTAGAGGTAACTGACTGAAGTTGGGAATCATTCCTCTGTGTCCACTGACAGCATTGTTATTAAATCAGTTTGAAGTAGAATTGTTACTGATTGTGTTTACAAAATAAAACAGTTGAACAGGCAAGTGAATGTTGATACAGTCATGTAACTGGCCTGTTAAGCATTCATCTGAGCTTAGTTGTGGCTTCATTGTGTAAAAACCAATGTTTTGGGCTGCTGCTAATAAAGGCAAAAAAAATTACACTTCCTCAAATAGTGTTAACACAATTCTAATCTCAAGGCATATTAAATTCTGTAAAACCTTGTATAGTTTTGCCTTAATTAATGTTGAAATTTTAGCTTCCTATTAATGCCTGGTGACAGGGGTACGGCAGAGTTCTTGGGCATCTGGAATCCATTTAAGTTTCCTATGGCACTTCTAAGCCTGAAGCAGTAATATAACTTTAAAGGCAACAAAACTGAATATTTCATTCTAGAGCACAAGTTCAGATGTGTCAATGAAAATGTTAATTTCTCCTTCTATAGACTTGTGGATGGAAGCAGTATATAAAATAGCCATCTTTGAAAAGGGGTTGCATATTTCTGCATTAAGACCAATTCCTTGAATGAGGTTGTAAACTTAAGACCTTCATAAGCCAAATAACTTCTGTGGCCAGCATTTCAAAGCACTTAATGGCTGTCATCAAAAGCTCTGGTCTCTCAGACACTAAGCTTCAGGAAAAACTATGTTCCAGACTGCTCAGAGAAGAAATGGTCACTTAATCTAGCAGCTGAAGTGCTGTAGTCTCAATGTCACAGCATCCGTTTTTCGTCTGAGTGAATTTTAAGAGAACCTTTGATATCAGTATTAGCTATAGGATACTGTTGTTCTGGGGTATAGCTAATGGGAACCTGTCACTTAAGGTAAAACAGGACATACAAGGTTAAATCTAGAGATAGCGTTGAATTTGGCAGGAGTTCAGAGAATATAAATGCAAATTCAGTGGTTTACATCAACTTGGAAGATTCCCTGTAGGATGAAGTCTAAAGGTAGTTAACTGTCAAGACTGGATACTGGGCACAGTCATACTGGTTAAGCTTTTTTCTGGAAGATAAATTTGTTGTGGGGATGGGGGGAAGCAGCTGGTAGAATCCTGATTACTTGAGTTTGAAATGTACTTTCCTTCAGTGCGGAGAAACAAAAGCAAAAAGACTTTGCAGAGACTTTGCTAGTTTTAGCAAGTTCTAATAGAAAACTGCTAAATGCTTCATTCCTTTCTTCTTTTTTGGCCCCTGGCTGTATGATATAAACTGTAGACACTTTTTCTAAAACTGCTAGCAAAACAACTCTCTTGCCTGTTCTAGAAAGTTCTGGGGGCTGTCTTAGTGGCTATGGCGTCCCCTCTATTTGCTCCCATCAACTTTATTATGGATATCTTCCGTTGAAGTCTTTTGTTTCTTTGCAGTTCGTTTTTTCAAACTGAGTGATCACTTATATTTTAACTGTAAACTGCTGCACCAGGCTGAGTAGGAGCAATTTGACATCAGTTTCTTCAATGTCGGCTTAACAAAACAAGCATAGGACCACTTGTCCTTGTAAGCATTTTGGGCTTTAGCAGCCTAAAGCTTATTAATTTCCCTTAGCTGAGAAGCTGAGACTAATAATCACTACCACTTGATGCCTGGTTCTGGATCTAGTTCTGTGCATGTGGTACCCTGATACATGCATGGGCTTTGTTATTGAATGGGAAAACAAATGTTTCTTCACTTTGAGATGTTAGGCATTACTACTGGCCTACTACTGACTTGTAAGGTGGAAATGACCTCTCTCTCTCTGAGAAATCATGGAACATAGGGGGAAAATTTATCTTTATGGCTACTTGATTATTACTGTGGTTAAATATAACATGATTTTAGTTCCCATTTTATGAGAGAGTAAATATATTGTTGTTTTTCTTCCAGAAAATGTTAATTTATGATCCCGCAAAAAGAATTTCTGGCAAAATGGCCTTGAACCATCCATATTTTGATGACTTGGACAAATCCACTCTTCCTGCTAATCTGATTAAGAAACAATAGACCTTTGGACTAAATCAACCAGAGTGAAATAATTGTGATTACTTTTACTATTAAGTCTGACTGTAACTTGTATGTCTGTCTTTCTGCTCTAAAACTGTGGCTGTGTTTAGTTCGTTTTGGTTTAAGTGTTATCTAAATGTAAATATTAACCTATTAGTGCTGAGTTCAAATACAATGCAAATATTGCTGCCATTAATGCAGTGAACTTTCTATAAATAAAGCTTTAAATCCAGTGAAGGACTGAACTTATTTCCAGACTATCGGTGCTCTACAAAAGGACTCTGTTTTCTTTGGAATGTGCTGGTAAGGTACCACTTGTCTTAAAAAAAAAAAAGAGGCAGGTAACCTAAACTACTAAACTGCTGTTCTTGATATGACCAGAAGATATGGTAGGAAATTCCTCTGAAGTTTGAGTTGTTTCAGTATAATGTCAGTTTAAAATTTTACTGGAGTGTGGCAATCAATGTGCCAAAGGACGTGTAAATGAGGTATTTTTGAACTGAAGAATTGCGGATTACTACTTAAGCCAAGTAGATGGTCAAACTTATTTTAGGGTTTGTGTTTGTGAAGGTATTTGCAAATCAGCATTTGGAAAAATCCTTGCTCTGTATACTTTTCTGTTATCTTGAAGGCCCAAGAATTTACCCAGACATCAGCATGTGAACTTGTGAATTGGCATAGTTCCAGCTCCTGGACCAGTTAAGGTATGAGATCTTAAATTTTACACGGACTCTGTATACCAGTGTGTAACTGCTTAACAGGGCCCCTTCCAACTGCCAATAATACGGTCCTCTGATTCTTATTAAAAGTAGAGCCCCTGGATTATGCTTGAATTTGAAAACTATTCCTTCATATAGGAATAGTCAAATGTTGACTGCTAGGAATTGTAATCATCGACTGAGATGCTACGTGTCTACAGACTCTCCCACGATTAAAGCGGGAGCTTTCTAAAGCTCCCCAGCATTTAACTTTACAGGTGAGAGTATTGTAAAAGGTTCAAACAAAATTCACAAAGGTATTTACTAATTATTTATTGTATGTTAGATTTCCAATTGCTATCTCTATTCTTGGCTTTCAGATACATCAATAGGGACAGGGTGCACGTCTGTCTTAATATTATTGGATCTAAGTACCATGGTGCCCCTTGCTGGTTAGGGGCCAAAGCGTGCAGCGAAGTGTGGAATAGTAATGAAGGTATTTAAGTTTCTAAATCAGGCATGTGAGAGGAACAAAATGAACTGTTTGTAAACAGTGAGGGTTGCAAGAGCCCCGTCCTACCAGCTGCTGAAGAGTGAGACTTCGAAACAAAAGCAGTGGAGATGCTGACATCCTGTCCCTCGCTGCTTATTGTGTCTGTTGATGAATAGCTGAAAGTATTAGGGTTAGACCTAGTTTTCATTAACAAGTAGCATTTAGACGTGACTACCAGTTGGGGTGTTAGCATTGTTCTCTGCAGGGTGGTTCTTAAGTTCTAGAAGTATCTGGATACTGTCAGCTTAATGGAATCATTTAGTAGTGGAGAGCCAAGGAGGAGAGAGGTTTTTTTAATTGCTTATACAGAAAATTACTACTTAATTGAAGGTGGAGGGGAAGACTGCTATGGCTGACTCCTTTCTATTAACATCAGTGATAGGATGATGCAATTTCAAATTAAACTAGGGACCTAATTTATCTGCTTTTGAATGTAGTAACTTGACACGAGCTTTACAGGCCAAGGGATAGTATTGCTGGTGCTAGCTGGCTACATCGGTGTAGAAAGACACGGGGAACCTGCTAGCAACTGCTCTGAAAATCGGAACTTAATCTGTTTAAGCAAATACTGGGGACCTTAACACTTAGTTTGTCTCTTTGTAGTGGACAGACTTAAGTTCTTTGTGTGGAAAAGACTTCAGCTAGGCAAACAAGATTTTTGTTGCTTGCAATACTAATAGAGCCCTATTTTTAGCACGTAAGTACTGGTGTCTGTCTCAGTTTCATGTGATGCAGTGAACGCTTTACCCATCTTAACTAAAAGATTTCAGTACTAAAATTTCTAGAGAAAGCTTCATTTTAAACAACAATTTACTACAAGTCTGCAATCTTTCTTGTTTACCCAGCCACTGTTATGGCTGGGGGTGTGACACAGCTCGCACTGTAGCTCTGAATGAACTATTGTAGTACTCCTAGCAAATAGAGAAAGAAACATAACGCTGTCCCATCAGTGTCTGAGGTCAGATAAGGTGGTGAATATTATACCCAAAACCATGACTCATTTCAATAGCTCCATTCTGCAATACAGTGCTAAGTTATTAATGATGCACATACCTTAAGGGAAAATGCATCACCTACACCCTAACTGCCCTGCTGCTTAGATCTAGTGTGTGGAAGGTTTGTGGTGGTCAAGTTTTGGCCATCTGGAACTCCATTTTATACTGGTGAAAACTTGAGGTGCCTTGTACTGTGGGTAATAATTGGTGGCCCTGTTTATTGATAGTGCTTTGGCTATGTATTGTGAGAATTGAATTGCTGTAGTACTACATTACTCTTTGTCCTTCAGTTGAGGACATTGTAGTGCTTGGCATGGTTTCACTGGTTTATAATTTTTATTAAGATGTTTAGACAATTGAATTGTACTAAACTAACAGTTGGATACGGATGTACCAGGCAATAGCCAGTGTATGTTTCATAGCTGCAGATGGAGAATGATTAGCTGAAAATAGAAAACATTGTACCTTTTCTGAAGTGACTAGAAGGCAATGTATTTAAGTGTGTTTTTTCCCCCACTCCATATGTGCAGTAGATTTAGTACTAAGTTACTTAGTAATTAAGTTACTAAGTGCCCACTTACTGTTATTACTAGTAAATACCGTAACTATGTTGAATTTAAAGTTACCTTTATGAGTTTTTATAGTGATAGTGAGCATCTGTAAAAGCTCCAGGAGTTTGCAGTAGCTTTCTTGTGAATGCTGTAAGAACTCGGGGGGGGGAGGAGGAATTACTTTATTTCAACCAAGAGCAGACTGCTTTTAAATAAAGTTCCATAATGTTGCATCAGTATTGTCTCTGGTGCTATGGCTGCTGTTCAGTAACATGTTTACAAGAGCACAGGCAAACCCCAGCAGGGAATGATAAACTTAACTTGCTGTTTTAGTTAACTTGCTTGTCTTCCATCCTATTAAAAAGTAGTGCAGATGAAAAAGTTTAGTGTATATGAGAATGGTATTTTACACAGGATCAGATTAGGGTTTTGGTGGTTTTTTTTAAAGTTTCCAAGTGCTAGCAAGTTTTGTTCTTTTCAAAATAGCCAGCCACCTACTACATGCTTGTAGACTGAGCTCAGCTGCTTTTATTTTACTCAGACATAATTCATTTTAGTGAGAACATGGTATTACCATCTGCTGCTTTTAAAATAAGTGGCTCTTAAAAATAGAGATTTTACAGGGAACAAAAGAGGAAGAATTTTGCTTTCTAAATCCTTGAACGGTGCAAATGTTGTAAAAGCTGGTGTAAAAAGAAACCTATACATCTTCATGTGCTGGTGCAAATGTCAGGGTCAGAGGGGACTGGTACTTCTAGCAATGCCTTTATGCTGCAGTGTTCAGTGAATCCATCCTCCTCTTAATTTGGACAGGTAGAGCAGGGTTAGCTGATAGGCATGCTCTGCTGCAGACTTACCCTGTTTCAAACAAAGTTTCATTTACGCTCTGTTCTTTCCTAGTGACTTGTGGGTGTTTTCCTGTCAGTGTTTATGTGCCTTTATGGCATCTGGAGATGGAACAGTGTCAGCAGATATCTTTCCTCAAAGTGCTGCTACCAAACGTGCAGAACTCATCTCTTCATGCATTTTCCTTTTATCCAGATTCTTTCTCATTTGACAGTCCCTAGCAATCTGATTGTAACTGTGGTATCCCTCTCTGCTTATTTTCTTGTCTTAAATATTTTCCCTGTCATACATCAGCCACTTCTAGAGTCGTGTTTGCTTTTGAAAGTGTTAAGTCTCTAACTTTCTCAGAGGCTCTCATTCTTAAAATCCATTGGCTGTGTGTGCTGTGTTACAAATCATATTCTCTTCCCAGTATTTACTGGGGTGGGAGATGCAAGAAGTTACATGAAAGAGAAAAGACAATGTTTCAGGCGAAGGCAAGTCCAGGAAGATTAATACCTAGCACTTCCCACCCATAGGCTGGAATGCTCTGCATTAGCATGTGCCATCTTAGAGTAGCAGTCAGGGGCCAAGGCAGAGAGAGGTCTGGTGATTTGTCTGGAGAACAACATTTTCACTCGAGTCCTGTGATTTCTGCCCCTCCCCCCTTTCTTGTGAGAAGAGCCAGGAAGAGTTCAGGGGGGGGAGCGAGGATCTGAAGGAGGAACTGTGATGGATGAGAAAGAAGGGGTCTTTGTAAGCAGGTAAGAGGCTGCTCAGAGCACAGGACAAAAGAAACGCAAGCACCAGAAATAATGCTAGGGAAAAAGGGTGATCTGAAGGCAAGGAATAGAGTGAAAGACACATGAGAAGTTTCCTAAACACTTTTTCAATGGAGAATGCTTTTGGTTTGAGACTCTTGCTTTCTCCTTACTGATCTAAACCTGATGTCAGAACGCTTCTAAGAGCAGTGTAGCAGAATTGATCTCTAATTAAGAAAAAATCCAGCACTATTTAGATCTCAGTGGGAGACAGGAAGCACCTCATGGAGAAAAGACTCGGGTTTTTTCCTCTGGGAAACAGAAGCTCCTCAGAGCTGAGTTGGGAACTGCTGGCCCTCCTGAGCTGCCCTGGCTCTTGTTCACAAGCCTTGTGCTTTGCTTGTCCAAATGTGTCTATGTGCTGTCTTTGGGACGCATGCTGCAGGGGGCTGAGCTCTGCCCTAACCAGCTAACTTCCTGTTCCCAAAGCAGTGTCTCTAGGGCTTGGTCTGATATGACTGTTCTGAGCCTGGTCAGCATGTTGCAGCTGACTCATTTGTAACCTGCTCTGTTGGCTCTACCAGGCCATCCGGTAATATTTGATTTCAGGGGGGCGGGGGGGGGGGGGGGGGCCACCCCCCCCCCCCCTTTTTTCAC
>NW_008824986.1:4707089-4716252 GCF_000699105.1 Pygoscelis adeliae | reverse complement strand
CCCCCCCTCTATCTACCTACCCAGCTCTGAAAGAGCAAGGCTACTAAGCATGGTATCTCATAATCCCTATCAGTGTCCCTCACTAGGTGGATTATAGTTGCACCTAGAAGGTCTGATAATATCCGCCTTAGGTGCTGTAGAAATATGTTAAATGTCTGTCCTAACCCCACGTTACAACTGGTGGCAATCTATCGGTGCTAGGAGAGGACTATTCTCAATTTGAGCTGCTAAAGAAGAACTTCAACACTTAATGAAACTGCAGTTACTAGAACCAGAAGAGTGTACTTATTATGACTGGCAAAGCCGAGTCCACTGGAACATCACGCTATTTGCCAGGAAATGAGAATGTTACATGCCGCTTTACACTGCGTGCAGAGTTAGTGCCAAAGGGAATGAGGTTAAGGTAATGATGTGTGTGACAAAAGGAAGGAGATTAATGATTAAAAAAATCTTATTAAATGAAGGAAAATGCTGCACACCTCTGAACAATTACAGTTGGAAAATGTCCCTTATGCATAAGTTGGTTTCTGACTGAAGACTAAAGCTGCTGTTAACTAAATCAATAGAGCAGCTCAGGGAGGTACCAGGCTTTTAGGGGCTGAATAGGCCCTGTCTTGGGACGGTCCTGCAGCAGCTGGTAAATGCGCGTTTGATCTAATTCCTATGGTGCTGAAAGAGGACTGACTTTAGCTTTTTCACTGCTGTGTGTAGATCTGTTTTCAGTGTCTGTATAATTGGTTTTCTCCAGGAGGGAGGGGATGTCAAGTTATCATGACCTTGCTAAAAAGGATCATGTAAATAACCTTCCCCTCTAATTACTCAAGGAACCTCCTGTTTGTCCTGGAACATGCACTACAAAGTGCTCCTCTGCTACTTCCATCTGTTGAAACATGGGGTAGGTGTAAGATTTATATTCTCTGAGAGGGTATGGGAGATGCACCTGCTGGAGTCATAAACCACTTTCAAGAAAATATCTATTCAGCAAGATTGCAGCTGCATTTGCTACACTTAAAACTACTTTTAAGTAGCAAATAAAACTCTTCTGCAATGAATGACTGAACTTACTAGCATTCCTGTATCGGTATCTGGGGTTACTTCTGAACAGCCAGTTTCAAACAGCAGTGTTTCCTGCTTGATGTCTACAGACCTGCATGAAGACATAGTGCTATTACTGGCTCTATTTGATTTTTATTTTGCATCAGCTTTATAAAGACTGAGTGAGAATAAGGAAACATTGATACAGAGGCCATACTTCATTAAGATCGACTATTCATTCTCAGCCAAGCTCTTTGCCTTATTTTCTGACAAGCTGCATCAATTTATGGGGTAATGTAAAAACTTCCCATTGCTTTGACCACCAGCTGCTGTGGCTTACATCTGTGTCAATGGCTGACTTCAGATAATGACTCTTGGTTTTGTTCCCCCTGTGTATTCCTGTAGAAAGCATTGTCTCCTCACGTGTAAATGTCAGCAGGGTACTGGGTGTTCACCTCTGTTGTTGGGCATATTTTACTTCAGCGTGGCCTACTGGCTATTAAAATATGTTTTCATTGTGTTTGAATCAATAGCAGTCCCTATTGATGCTGCTGCTAACTGATTAATTGACTGATCTCAAACACCTATATCCAGTATAGGTGGCTGGCTGCCTTTCATGGAAGAATTGGAAGTGGTAGCTGGTCTTTCCTAGTTGCTAAAATGACAGGTATTATGCCTTTGGGGATAATTAGGGGCTTGAAAGGATTAGTTATATTCGGTTCTTTGAATTTAGTAAAAGCCTTTCTGCTGACCTCTGTAGGGTTTAGACTAGACTGTTGGAGGAGGTTTCTTAAGAAGATACTTTCCCAAGCTATTTTAAGAGGTAACCTATTGAATTTCACTTTTAAAAGGCCCTGCCTACAACCCTCAAAATAGCCAGTATGTGCAAGGCAACGTGTTTGTGACAGACTCAAAACCTGTGATCTCAGTAACTTCTAGCATGGATCCCTAGTCCTAGAGGAATGTGCTTTTCCCATGACAGCTGAGACTTGCTTTGCGAGCAATGCCCCGTGGGCCTCTAATCCAAGTGGGGCTAAAGGAGCTTCCCTGTTTTTTTTGTTTGTTCTGCACCTGCTACTTTTCTTTGTACAAGACCCATTAATTATCACTTTTCCTGCCAATTGTTGGTCTTTCACAAGAGTTATTTTTGCCTAAAAAAGGTTTTTTTTTTTGTGCCTGTGTCATTAAAAGCCCTCACTGCTATTCCCTCCACCTCCAACTGCCCTTCAGTGCAATTTTTCTTCCCCTCTGTTATCTGAGTCTATTGACTTAAGCGGCATCGGAGATGGACCTTTTTCAAGGCCATTCTCCTTGACAGTTATTAGAGGAAGAACATCACAACCAAACCAAGGGCTGCCTGTCTTGCTTCCAATGGGGACTTAAAGACAATGAGGAGAGTTATCCAATACCTACGGTTGTCCCATCTTGACTCATTAATATCAGACGAGAGCTCAGGCTCTAAAATGCTCCCAACTGGTGGCATGGGGGGATAAAAGGAAAGGCCAGTCCTCTTCACCCTATAGGCTCTCTTAATAGATCATACTGTGAACAGCTTAATGCTGTGACCTAGCAGGTCTTCAGACACCTGCGGGGATCAGACAGGATTTGACTAGTTGAAGGAAGGCAGGGAAAAGACCAAGTCTCTTAGTGTCCATCTTCATGGGTCGTCTTTGGTTGCTTCCTACAGGATCTTGATCTTTTTTGTGTTATCTCAGAACAGTTGCTCATCACTCAGTGTGAGCAAGTCCCTGAGCTTCTACGTTCCATTTCAGCCCCTTGCTGTGTAAACTGTGGACAGGAATGTAAATATTTCACAGCTGTTTACTGAACTATGTTTGCTCTGGGCTCTGAACATATAATAATTTGTACTACAAATGTGCCTGACACCTGCCAATTTTTTTCCCCCCAATGCAGGCATGTGTTTCTGAAACATCTTTTAACTCGCTGGCTGAAAAGAAGGAGGCGGGGTTCTCTTCTGTTAGATTTGTCTTGATCTTATTTTAAAACTATAATCTGAGGATGAGGAATTACAGCTTCTGTGAATTACCTCACCCAGCTCAGCCTCTCATCCTGAGAGGTACTGGAACTACCGACTTGCTGGGAAGTTAATAGTTACTCAGCATCCTTTGGTGATAGGCAAAAGGATAAAAGGAAGAAGTGAAACAGTGTAGAACATATAAAATTGGCAAATGGCTGAGAAAGCTTAAACTATTTTATGTTCCCATAAGGGGGGGGGAGGGGCTTACAGGGAAGCATTTCTTAAGTTGTTTGAGAAATAATCATGATTTTAATTGTAAAATAAAATTTAAAAAACTTTGGGGAAGTGTGATTTTTTTTTTTAATCTCATTGCAGAAATCTGGTACTTCTCCCTGGATCAGTAATTAATAAATTTTGTTTTCTTTCTTAGTATTTGGGTTTTAATACATAAATACATGAAAATAAAAACAACGGAGCTGTAGGAAACATTATTTTAGATGAATGTAGTAAAGTCCTGATGTGTATTAAGAGAATATAACTTTTATACTAATTATTCCTAAAGTTTCTTTGTTCTGCCTGCCTCTTGACCACGAGGTGTCACTCTGGTACCTCAGTACTGACAGCCACTGCAGGTGGGCAGGGAAGAGGAGAAAAACTCTATCAGACTCTCCTGGCTCCATGAAAAATTGAAGGGTATTTATTTTCTGGTAGGCAGCCAGGCTGAAAATACTATCTGAATTGAAAGCCTTTCATGAAACATCTGGGCAGTTAAATTTTGCTAACTTCAAAGATGTCCAGTACCATACTGACATACTGATTTCTTTCTCTAGTGAAGAATCATTTAGGCTAATGCACAAAAGCCTCTGTAAAACTATTTCATGCTGAAATTAATGATGAGAATGACTATGCTTAATAAAGCAAGCGTCACAGAAGTGCCAGTCAAAATAGTTAAACTACAACAGGCTCATAATCAGTCTCACAAATCCCTTTCAATTGTCCACAGTGGCCAGTTTTGCAGTGGATTTTTTGAAGCCTGCATGCTTAACCTCTAGATTTCCCATTCTGTACTTGATACACATGTGCAAAATTGTGCCTCTATTTTTGTTTTGCAGTCTGTCATTTCCTAAGTACCTTTCACAAGCTTGACCAGATTCTCTGCCGGTAAAAAATAATAATAATAAAGTCAAGTTTATAGCGTTGAGGACCAGATTCTCAACTGCTGACTTTAAATATAGGGTCTTGTTTTTATTTGTTGATAATGGTGTTCTCCTAAATGCAAAAGCTTTTGGCTAAAAGCAGAACTATGTAAAAATACTTCCCAGATGTCTCGATCTGCTCTCAGAGGCATGGGATTATACAGTCACATGCCTGGTAAAATTCACCTCAGTGCTGCTGCATGAAGCATTAGGATTTTTTTCTTTCTCCTCTCTCAATGTACAGAGTGACATACAGATACATAACTAACACAAGTTTGCACTAATAATTCTTCTGAGCTGCTTGAGGCAGAAATGCAGGTGCTAACATGTAGGAGACGTACTTTGATAGTTATGCTTGGGAATGGAAAAATACACTAATCATTTCCCAATTCTCGTTCGAGCGTTTATAATATGGTCTAAGTAAAAGTGCATTTTACACATAGTCAAAGAGCATAAATAAATGTAAATGTACAGCAGGTGTCCTCCCTTATGACATGTGGCGCTGTCAAAGTACTTGTTCTGGTAAGTGGGGAAAAATACTAATGCTGCTGCTTTATAATGGGGCGTTTTTCAGTGAAAGATGTAAAATCACACGCGGCGTACCCATCTCCACAAGTAACATCAATTCTAAGGACAGAGACTGAGTACAAAGACAAAGGGAGTCTTCAGTAAAATCTGTCATTGGCTTAACTCAGAGAGTCACCATACATCGTTCTTCAACTCATGGAAACCCTGCCAAAGACCGACTGTATGATTTAGCTCTTGCTGCTCATCTTCAAAACCCCAGACCGTAAAAGCCAGGCTGTGCTCCTTTCCAGCAGGAACGCTAAGCCTCGCAGCTTCACATCTTCGGTTTGAGAGATGTGTTCTCAGTCACGATACGTTGCAACGCAATGGACACCGCACACAAAATCAGGTGCAGGAGAGGTGAGCGCTGCAGGTGGGAACGGCCCTGTGTTTGCGGAGCTCGAGACATCTCTCAACTTCTTACTGAAAGGCCACAGGAAAGAAATCTACGGAAGATGCTTTTTTTCTTAGGAAATGATTAGATGTATCCTAACTCAATTAGAGTCCTCTGACTGCTCCCGCCACATACAGTAAAAACTAGGCTGGCCTCTTCAAAGCAAAAAAACTAGAGAAATAAGGTAGAGTTTAATTTGCCCTCATGTCAGTAAGAAGAATAAATTTTAGCTCTGACATTATGGACTACTGCAATTAAAAACATTTTATATAGGTGAGTAAATCGCTACGTATAATTTTTTCATGTAATGCTTGTCACACAGCTTGAAAATGCTTTCTTAGTTAAGAATAGCCCTGGCTTAGAAAAAGGCAAAGTTTATGGATAATAAAAAGCAGTGGTTGTCCAGGTTTTCCCTTCTTCAAGCTTTGAACAAACATCAGCTGCTTTAATTAGTCCTCAACACCTCTATATTGTCATTTGAACTGAAATTGAGAGTATTCTCTGCATATATCTACCGGTTATTTTAAATAGAGAGAGTGTTTGCAAAGCAAAAGATTCTGTTTTGCAATCTCTCTGCAACCAAGCGCACTGAAAAATGTTTTTGTTTTGGTTCCATTGTTTGTTTGGTTTGATTTCTTTAATTCTTAGGATAGGAGTAAACGGACTTAAAATCCATTTGGTATTTTGAAATCTGGAGAGTATGTCCCAGCTGACGAAGCCAACAGTCTCAGCAGAAGTGATTTAGAGAAGCCCCTTAGTGTCTAGGGAAGATTTACATTAGCTGTGAATTTGGGCTTTGGTGTTTCTAGCACAATTTCTGCAATGAGCTTCACGTGAACGTGGCTGTTCGCCTGGGGAAAGCCACAGTCTGGGAGAAGCTAAAGCAAAGTTGCAGGCTCTGGGCCTTCTTATTTGTAGACCACGCATGTCATATTTTCCTCCTAAAATGTGATTATTACATTTACAACACAAATCTGAGCTGAAACTTCAACAAAACTGGAAACTAAGTTGTTCAGTGTTACCTCCAGCAGAGAGCAAAATAAACACGTTCCTGCAGTGTGCTTTTCCATGGCCAGACTCAAATTTCACATCAAATACATCTAGCAAGTGACAGGTCACAACACATGCCTTTAGAATACCAGGGAAAGGAAAGCTTCTTCAGCAGCAACCAACTAAACAAAACCAAACCGAAACCCAAAAATTCTGAACAGCCTCAAGGCGTGTTATCGGCATATTCAAGGCAGCTGTCAGTTCAGTAGCTAGCCCGCATTCAGCAATGGTTATTCTTCCAGTCATTCTTTGTGTTTGAATAGGGACTCTCTTGCTGTCTAGCTCTTAAGCTCTGTCCTGAAAGTATTCTGTTACTTCAAGTCTCTTGGGGGAAAAAAACCCAAAGAAAACAAAACCAACATGCCACTGCATTTCAATTCTGGCTTGCTAAGACTGAGGAGGAACAGAGAGCAAGGAATAAGCTCACAGGCTTCCTTGCTTTACCAAAGGCACGATCAAATGAAAAGGTTATTCTGGGACGTGACATTACCGTGAAGCAGCTGACCTATACTAGGTGATACATGCTTTTAGCCTGTGACAAATGGGAGGTAATCCAAGTTTAGTTCTTACAAAAAAGATGTTTTTAAAAAAATCAGTCTGGTCTAAGTAACTGAGCCTTCAGAAGGTTCCCTGACCAGCAGGAAAGTTTCTCACCATCTGCCCCTACAATTTCAAAGTGACAGGCTCACAGCATTTGCCATGATTTTGACAGTGCTTGACTTTGCCATTTTAATAAGTTGGCTTCCAAAGGAAAGCTTTTCCCGTTCAGTGAAATCTCTTATAAGGGCCCAAAAAGCCTTTCACCTATTGAGGTAAAGTCAGCTTTTTAGATTTTACCCATGGGATTGTGGAACGAGAGCGTGGGACTCATTCAGAAGAGGTTTAGGCTATGGGAGTTATATGCAAGCAGGAGGAATCAGTCAGTGTCAGAAAGATTTGACATTAAAGTAAGTGAAGTTATTATTATTACTTTATTATAATTATTTTAATAATTTCTGGCTATAAAATTATGAGCTATGTGATCTTCATCGGCCCCATAAGACTTTCTGACCAGTTACAAGAGCCAAACTGAGACATCAATACTGTAGGCTTAATGTCCTATGGCTACATGGGATTATCAGTGCCTCTGCTCTCATTTAAAAGGCTTCTTGTTTCGTTTTGAAGTCTCTAGGCCTCACAGAGGGACTGGAAGGCAAAAAGCTCCACCATTATAGTAACCGACTGTACTCGATTCCGGCCTGTCAGCTTGGATCTGCTGGAAGGACACAGCCACTGCCTTGTGCAGAGCACCTCAGGTACCACGCTGACATGCAAACCCACGGCCCCACACCAGCCCTCTGCAAAGGCCAAGAGGAGGGTGTGGGGCTTGGCTCAGCTGCCCCCACCCGTGCACAGGGACTGGCCTCCCCAGCGCTCTTGCTCCGACGTTCACGAGCAGCTCGCTCCCAGCTGCCACCCGGGACTGTCTCACGTCCGACAGCAGCGGTGCGCTCTGGAGGTGGCTGCCCCACCAGCAAACCCTGGTGGCGGCAAGAAAGGAGCCGGCAGGAGCAGGCAAAGGGAAGAGACCCAGACAAACCCATACAGACGTGTTTTATAAACCACCAAACAATCACTTTCACAGCAGGAGGCATCTTCCCTGCAGCAGGTAAAATTACAGCATGAGGAACGTTCGCTTAGACCACATACCAGATTGACAGAGCATCCCTGAGAGCTTCATCATGCTGAAGAAAACATATAGCTCCGGAGAGCCTCAGATGAACACATCTAAAACATGTGAATGTCCCTAATATTTTCTTCACCTATTTAGTCATGTGCATATGTGTCATGGTTTAACCTCAGTTGGCAACTGAGCACCACACAGCCACTCGCTCACTCTCCTCCCCCTCCCGGTGGGATGGGGGAGAGAATCATAAGAGTAAAAGTGAGGAAACTTGTGGGTTGAAATAAGAACAGTTTAATAATTGAAATAAAATAAAATAAAATAAAAGTAACAATAATAATAATAATACAAGAATATACAAAGCAAGTGGTGCACGATGCAATTGCTCACCACCCGCTGACCGATGCCCAGCCGGTCCCTGAGCAGCGGCCCCCCCGGCCAGCTTCCCCCAGTTTATGTACTGAGCATGACATCACACGGTATGGAATGTCCCTTTGGCCAGTTTGGGTCAGCTGTCCTGGCTGTGCCCCCTCCCAGCTCCTTGTGCCCCTCCAGCCTTCTCAGTCAGTAGAGCATGGGAAGCTGACAAGTCCTTGACTAGTGTAAGCACTACCTGGCAACAACTAAAACACCGGTGTGTTATCAACATTGTTCTCACCCTAAATCCAAAACACAGCACTGTACCAGCTACTAGGAAGGAAATTAACTCTATCCCTGCCGAAACCAGGACAGTGTATTCCCTACAAAACTGTAGGTTGTTAACAAATGCTGTATGTATGATATGGGTAGATAGAGCATCAAAGGAAATGCTTCACCAAGGAAGTGGTGAACCTGTCACCTGTACAGTAGGTCACAGAACAACTACGAAGGATTTTTTTCCTTTTATTGCGCAAAGGACAATAACACTGAAACACACTTTTTCCTCACACTTTGCTGCCTAATGGAACCAAGAAAAAAAGGTTATACTTGAACAACTTGAGGAAAACTTCAGCTGGAGACTGAAGGAGAAGCAGCAGCACACAGAAAAGGACTAAACACCACTATCTCTTTCTTTTCTGGTCAGCAGAATTCTCTCACCTTTTTTCTTCAAGATCCTGTTTGAGGCCCTCTTCGAGATCCAAGCTCTAAATTTTATGTAGGGCTGTAGTAGACGACTCCTTACAGAAGAACATGTCAAAGCTTATAAATAGACTCTACAAAAAAAAAAAGCTTAAAAATATTTTTTTCATGCAAACTATTTTATCTTGCACAATGAAAGCAAGAAGACATTACTGTGCTTA
>NW_008824986.1:4678994-4707075 GCF_000699105.1 Pygoscelis adeliae | reverse complement strand
AAAAGATGGAAAGAAACAATAATTAAAACCCATGCTGTATCTGAAATAAATCTCTCCTAACAAGTTAAAACCCACTGAAATGAAGGCCAGGGGAGGAGGAAGAGGAGGAGAGGCTGCAGAGGCTTCTGGGGGACGGGAGGGGCTACAAAACCTGAAGCAGCAGCAGAGCTGGCCAGTTTAGAGCTTGTTGATGGAGGGGAGAAGTAGTACTTGGAGCTAAAGGAAGCAAAAGGTAAAGTGCTTCACGCTTACCTGGCTTAAACTGATGTTTTTTTTCTGTTGTGTAAGAAGTGTAAGCTAGAAAATGAGATCTATAGCTTCCAAGGTCTATCAGACCCTTTCTGCCTTTGCATGAAATCTTCCATCTGTGGTTGGATGGAAGTCAGTGGTTACATGCTGCTAGCAGTTTAGGTCCGTGTTTGTTTAACCTGTGTGTTTACTCATAGACTTGAACTAAGGGTTCCTTGCAGCTTCCTCTGCCCTTTTTTGGCATCCAAGACTGGTCTGCTAGAAACCTTCTCTTCCTGGTTTCATTGGGGTTGGCCTTGTGCTAGTTGGTAACACTGTAGGATGCCTCTTGTAAGGAAACAGTTGTAAGCTCCTGTTGTCTTTAGACTTCAGTCTCTGGTCCC
Source organism: Pygoscelis adeliae (assembly GCF_000699105.1). Lineage (NCBI taxonomy): Eukaryota > Metazoa > Chordata > Aves > Sphenisciformes > Spheniscidae > Pygoscelis > Pygoscelis adeliae. The sequence goes on along the minus strand of NW_008824986.1, from coordinate 4,706,443 downwards.
TGCTGCTACACTATTGTGCGAAAGAAAGAGGTATTTAATTAAGGAATGAGTAGTAAAACATCTAACAACTGTAGGGATGAGTTGTCATGTGGGATATCTTGACCATGAATCCTAGCTGATCACTACTAGCAGGGAAAATGCCTTGCTCAAAGTTAGAGAGTGTATTGCTGCTGTAGCTTCGTACAATGATTGAGGACAAATAGGCGTGGGGCTCTCTGTGCAGCTGATGTGCTTACAATTAGCTTCCACAGAGTGTTTTTACCTACTACTTTTCCCTGTTCAGTGGGGTAATCCACCTACTTAAAAATGGTGTTATGGTGCTAAACTAATTAATATTAGTAATATGCTTTTATAGCACTGCCTCATCTACTACAGAAAAGTTAATGATCAGCCACTCCTACTGCTTGCATCAGGCTTTCAACAGCCCATTCAGCTTTTAATTTACCCTTTTTAGATGTTGTAATGCGTTTTATTGTTTGACACGTTTTCCTCAGCTCCTGGCAACCTTCAAAACCCTCAGCAGGGGGGTAAAATGTCCCAAAACAGAGGAACTGAGCCTCATATTTATATGAGGGAATGCGATGCTCTTTCACAACTAGCAACACGGCTATGTTCTAGCTAGCTATGCAAAGGCAGATTTGACCTGAGGCAGGCTTTAATATGTACAACTCAGCAGAAAGCAGAGCCAAAAAGAAGCCATCTGCACAGCTGGCACACATCCAAAGGGAATGGTGTAAAGGTTGTCCTAACGGCTCATCTGTGGTACTGCCTAATGAGCTGCTCCAGTGCTTTCCTGCAGCTGGAGGTCAGAGGGTGATGGTGCAAGAGGAAGGATTAGGAGCTGTGTGTATGCAGGAGGCTTGCAAACACCCTTCTCAGCTAAGGTGAATGCAGGTGAATCCACTCGTTGTGATGATTGTGCATGTAATAACAAGCCCTGGTTTCTCCTGGGGTTGCCTCTTCAGCCTCCTCTAAATAGTATTTTCCTTTTTCTTCTCCCCAGTCCAAAAGGCAGTGAAGTACGCACAGTATTTCCAAGGGCCCTGTCTGCAAAACAGGATGCCACTGACGCAGGGTAAGGACAAAAGACACTGCTCTCCCAGAACTTGAAATCCTCTGAACCTATTTTTAGGGAAAGCTGTGTTTTTTGTTAGCCACCTTAGTACCAATAGACTCAATAAGTGTTGTGCCTAAGGTTTGGGTCTCTAGTAAAAAATCTGGCACTAAGCCTTACATAAACATAGTTCTCAGTTAGCTGAATCTGGGCACTTCCCAAAAGGCATTTATGGTAGATCAGGTGATGTGCTGTGACCGCAATCTGGTATTGGCGTATCTGGGAGGACTGTGTTGCCCCCTTTTTTTTTTTTTTTCTTTCACAAGAATGTGAGGACTGGTCTATGTCTGATGGCTCTGACTCTGCTTTGTTCTGTCCTACCTGAAGTGCTGCACAAGCTCTCCATCACTAACCGCACTTGCATAAAACTGAGTTAAGTTTTTCCTTGAACTCTGATGTGAGTATACCCAGTTATCTTTAATCACACTTAATGCCCACACTTTGCTACATAGCTAAAGAAAAGCTTAAGCTACAAGAGGGAGGAGGATGTATGGGGAGGAAAGAACCATTTCAATTTTAAAGGCAACAATAGACAGAGCCTGAACTTTTTACACTATGTGTAATATATATGGATAAAAATATGGCACGGAGCCAGAAAACCAAAGGACAGCAACTCAGAGGGACAGTTGCAGCTTGCTGTTTGAAGGGTCCTCAGCTGCTCTGGACAGAAGTGAAGAAGCTCCTGCTGCAGGGAGGATGCCAGGCCCTACACTGTCTATCTGGAGCTGAGAATTGAACTGGTGTGAGGTGGCAGAAGTCAGCAGGTTTGAAGCCTCATTTTTGGGTGAAAAATTGCACTGTGAAAGCAGAGAGCTACAATATAAAAAAAAAAAAGCACAACACTGATCCACTAGCTAGCAAAGAACTCATCAGAGACATATAAATACAACTTCACACACTTTAATGTGTAAACCACTCAACAAAACAAATTATGCTACACTGGCAAAGTGGTAAAAGGCCTTAAGAAAATTGAAAAAGCTTATAATAATGAAAGATTATTCCCAGTGCAATAGAAGAAATGTGTATCACACTAAGTGACAGTACTTTGTCAGCCTTGTGTGTGAAAATAAGCAAAGTGGGTAAGAAGCAAGACAAAGAGGGTAGACAGAAGTGATGTCTGAACACAGTATTTACCTTGGCTCTCTACAGTCAGCAACAGGCTGATGGCTACATTTAAGGTAAGACATATTTCCACATCTCTCTACTACCAATGATCACATCAGAGTGATTTTTTTTTTACATATGCTACTGTGCAACTCCAGAACTGGAAACTGATTAACTCCCAACAGGCAAAAGGGCCTCCTGAAGAGCAGGGCAGCATAGGTGACTCTGGGGATCAGAACACAAAGAGCTTAATCTAACATGTTACTTAGGTACTTGGTTAGGGTGACATGATTCAAGATGCTTTAAAATCCCTGACAGACACTGTGTTCATGCTGTGTATTCTCATGTGATTGAGCATCATCCAGAACAATGACCAGCATTTGCTGTAGATCGTGAGGCCAGATTTCATCATTAAGTACACTGGGCAGGACTAGTCTATCTTACTCCCAGGAGCTGGTACCTGGGTCTGACTCCTGTGCTCAAAGGGGCTGCTGTTTTGCAGTCTTTCTGTCTGTAGACACAATCACTTCATGGATCTGGCCTCTTCTAAAAGACTAATCCTTTGCACAGAACAATGCAGGAACACTATAATCTCCCAGGAATGGACAAAGGATGAATTACTCTGCTTTCCCTTCTCCCCCTTCATGGACTGAGCCTGTACTTGCCAACAGGTAAGTGATGAGCTCTTGAACTGACACCAGATAGATAGAAGACCAACCTGTTCAAATACAAGGGACTCTGGCTGCAGCACAGGGAGAGAAAGAGCAGACTTGGGTATTTCTGCAGTGAAGTAGGAGTGTCCTTAATGAGGGTCACAGGAACAGCCGCAAGCAGATCACCAAAGGTCTGCTCAGCCCCAAATCCTGCCTCTGACAGTGGCCAACAGCAGATGCTTTGGGAAAGATAAAGCAAAGGTAAGCATGAAATGGTATTTGGTGCTATACTCCTAACTTTCAGTGCCTTGGGCTTAAGTCCCTGAAGCAGAGGTGATGATCTTGTATTGGACAGCTTTCTTCCCCAAAGGTTTCTTTTGGGAGCTGTGTGAGCTTCCAGCCAGTGTTCTCTGGCAAGAAATTCTGCAGCTCAACTAACACCGATGTGGAGAGATACTCTTGATTGTGAACTTGCCATGTGCTAGTTTCATTTGATGCCATTCAACTGTCATACTACAGGATTGCTTAGTTGCTCCCTGATAGCCTTTCTACCTTCCATGAGTTTGGGCTTCTCCAATTCCCCCCCTCCCCCAGGCTGAATACAGCCCTCAATGTAATAGATGCCTGCTTTCTTAGCAGGCTAGAAGGACTAACTCTTCCTGAAAAGCCTTCTGGTTTCCTAGAGTACGCCACTCCCTACAAACGTGCAGACAACTCAGCACAAATACAGCGATTGTGCCAGCCTGCTTTCCCTATGCCCAATTATAGCCTGTATCAAAGAATGAGGATGCTCATGAAATGTCAAGTGCCCATATCAAATGGTTTTGACTTGATTAGCGCTTCACTTAAATGCTGCCAAATCAGAAGATGACAGTGTAGCTGACTACTGAAGGGACAAGGGGAAAATGTTGTGGCTGCATTTTTCTCCCTAGGTATTGTAATTAAAACCAAAAAGGAATTCAAAGAAGATCTGTCTTACACTGATGGGTCCCTGAAAGAAAATAGCAGTGGATGAAACGGTGAAAGAGCAAATTAGTTGAATCTGTAGCTTACAGCTGACAGTCCATTCAAGAATTGATTATGATTAGCTGTGCACCTAAACGAGAGAGATCAGGGGCAGGTCTTGACCACTTGCATGACCCTGGCAAAACCACTTCTGTTTTAACTCTGCTGCAAAATAAAGATAACAATCCAGAGCCAGTGTGGTACAGCTTTTTGGATAAACATCCAGGAGACATAAGGTGTGCTAGAGTAGTTATGAACTCTTGTGGATGATGGACAGCCTGCCAAGATGTGGCTTAGTGAATGGGCAATAATCCCATTAAGTGCAGGTGATGCAGTAAAGGCACACTGAAGTGCTGCATGTTAAGGTGCAAAAAGCACAGCTGACTGGTTTTTTAATGCATGCTACCATCAATGCCACCTGGATTTATTATTTGCATTAGAGCATCATGAGAACTTCCAATAATGGAAGGTGATCAGCAAAATGGCATGGAAAGTACCCTATTAGATAGGTTACATGCTCATTGCAAAGGAGCATGTGGGTTGGTGGGAAAAGCTCGCCCCTGCACTGAATCCTCCATCCCAATGTTTTTTTGGAGCATAGAGATCAGCAGTGCTATACCAGACCAAGGATTCATCTGTCCCTTAAGCTATCTCTGACAGCAGCCGAAACCTGATGCCCAGAGAAACAAAGAACAGCATGACCACTTAGTGATACCTCTCCTGAAAACTCCTAGCTATTTGTTTGACTTGGAAAGTATGCCTGACTGAGCAATTTCCAATGTATTTATTAACTCCCAGTAAACTTCTCATCTATGAACCTTGCCAGATTACCTGGGAACTCGTGCAAGCTCTTCACATCCCCAGTGTCACGTGGCAAGTTCTGCAGCTCAGTTGCTCTGTGTGGGCAGCCTGGCTGACAAGGACTGAAAAATAGCTTAGAAGGAACAGATGTGCAATGGGCACAACTGCTGGATTTCTCTTTGGTGTGTGTGTACCAGATTTAAGGAAACAAGTTTTTGGAGCCTGAGGGGAGAATGTAGTTCTAACTAAGAAGTTACCTCCCTGGTCCAAGTCTCACCCTGTGTTTAATGGGCTGGGAGGGCAAGGTATCCTTGGTATCTTTTTCCTAGGGAAAAACAAAAGCTGTGGAGCTAGAAGAGAACAGCAAGGTCATCAAATGCTGTCCCTATAGTTGCAGCTTATGCAGCAAGTGCCTGCCTCTTACAGGTGCATGGCACGTGTGCTCAGTGCAGGCCACAGAAGCCTTCCTGGAGCCCTACAGCAAGCTCAGACCAACAACGCCTATTATAGTGTCTAGCCAATAGGTAGCAGAAAAGATTGAAGGTGAGTTGTTCTATGGCTTCTAACAGACTCTGAGGCACCAACCTCCTTGCCCCTCTGTTCAGCTATGGAGGAGCAATATCAGTTCTATTACCCGTTAGGAAAATTCTGCCCAGCAACCCCTGCACCAAACTTCAGTTCCCTCCTCACCTTCAGACATACTGGAGAGGCCTAAGAAGAAAGGAAAGCGAGTCTTTTAACTTAATTACCCAATTACCTTTTGATAATCACTCAGTTATCTTTTGCTGCAGTCGTTTTTATTTCTTATTCCTCCTATGTTCTTAACAAATTAGCTTCCACAAAACAAACCTTGCTGTGACTACAGCAAACAAACAGACCCCCCCCCCCGAGCAAATAAAAAGCCCCATTAAGTGCAGACATCAGTCTCTACAGCTCATTACCACTGTTCCTTTTCTAGCCTTGTAAACTTGAGAAAGGAAAGGCTGTGCAGCTGTGGGAACTGCAGTCCTCCACTGACAGCAGCACTTGCCAGAGAGACGCACTCTGTCCCGCAGGCCAGACATCGCTTCAATGTACTCAAACTTTACTGCCCTTGGCCAGCCAAAATGAAGGGGGAACAAAGCTAGGGAGGACCTGCCTCAGCAGGCCAGCCTGAAAGAGGCAGGAAAATCTCTGTGTACCATCTGGACAGCTATGAAGTAGAGGCAAATCTTAATCTCTGAAGATGAATAGAAGTGTGTGAGTACTTGCACTTGATTGAGGTTGTTTTACAGAGTGCTGTCAGACGTCTTACTAGACCGCAGGACTAGCGACACTTGATCACATCCCCTGCAAGCCAAAGCAGCTCTTCCCATGGACTCTGCTGTGCAGGAACAGGGAGGATTCACCGAGCTTCCCTAGCCTCAGAGTCCCCAGGGGCTCCTTAGAAACTCCCTTTCTTTATACTGCTTGTGGGAAAAGGCATCATCATCTAACAAACTTTCATCACATGATGAGAACTGTTAATTATTTAAAAAATAACTCCAGACACTCTACAATTGAAAATGTAGATGTGATATAATCAGCACAGGGATCCACAAAACTTTGCAAGCAGGCTGTAAGTCTGAGAACCCAGGAGAGAAATCTAAAGAAATTTCTTTGTAATGTGTAGCGCACAACTAATATTTGTAGTAGCTGGGAGGTAGGGGCAATCACATCTGATCATCCAGTCAGAATGACCAGCTTATATTTAATGACTAAGATGCAAATTTAATCACATACTCTTAAACTGCTGCTAATTGTAGGGTGGTTTTTTAATCTGTGAGGATAATTTGACTACTGAGCACTAATACCTGGAATGCCATGTAATCCTTATTATACAGCCATAACTTAAAAAAAGAATAATCCGCATGGGGAATAAAGAATCCTTTTTAAAAAAATGTTAAAGGCAAGAAAATTTTTTAAGAAAATCCTTCCTGTGAAGTGTCATCACCTGGCTGCTTATCTAAAACTTCAGAGCAGCCAGAATGAGGGGGGGGGAAGAGACAGTCCTCCAGTGTGGCTGCTCAGACCTGTGCAATATGGAGGGATGGCACACGGCTTGCTAATTTTATCTAACGGTGAAGGCTGCTTTTCTTTAAAGCTGAAAACCGGAGCTGCTATCTACAGGGAATCTACCCCTCCCCAGTTTAGCATCTTTAAATGGTACCTGAAATACTGCTGTCCAGGCTGTCATGCAGCTGGTCCCTGTGTGTTCTGTGACTCGGTCTCTGACTTTCTGAGTGTTTTTTGAAAGTTGTTTATTTTATATTTTTTACCTTGAAATCCCTAAACAAGCCAATACCTGGCTGCCACAGAGCTTTGTTCTTCTACTGTGTGCTGTCCCAGTGAAGGAGATTGGCTGGAGATCCTTCATACGTTGGGGTAAGGTCTTCGCTGTTCTGGAATATCCTTCAACATGAGACAAAAATAGATATACCATGCCCAGCAGGTGGTACTGAGCTCCTCTGCAGGCCAAAGGACAGATTGTGGGGTATCAGTGCTATACAGGAAAGGACTTGAGATCAATGAGCAATATAATGTTTTCACGGTAACCTGTGTCTCCCCCACCCTGTGGAGGGGGGATGCAGGACCTGCATGATGAGAACATCTATTGCTGGAGAACAGCCCAGTGGGATGTTGTAACTGTATGGCCTGCTTACAAATGAAATAATGAGGCTGAAGGATTATAAAGGAACTATTACAATTCTGTTGTCCCATGCTAACTGTTCTCTCTGAATCACATCTTTATCTCAGTTTGACTTTCTCTAGAGCTGGGATACATTAGCATAATCATCCTTGCATCCTCTGATGTTCAAATTTTCTTCTTAGTCTCCTGCAGCCTTGATCCAAAAGCTTTTCATATTTCTTCCAGAAATCAAGATTTTTATGTAAGCAGCAGTGAGGGATTTAGTTTGCATGTATAAATATACAATAGTCTCGCTACTCTGGCTGCTAGTCCAAAGTGAATCCATGACACAAGTTATACTCTCTTAGCTAAAGGCAAAGGCATATGTTAACTGACAATGAATTATCCTATTGTAGAGCCTGCAGGATGGGGATTATGGCTGCTAACACACTGTCTTACCCTGCATGCAGTACATAGAGCAAACTTCTATTAGCAGATTTGGAACACAGGCAAGCGATAATGTGTAAATTCATTAGGTGGCACCTCAAAGCCCAAAGTGTGTGTGTGTGGGCTATCGCATCCATTTCAATAGGAATTTTGCCTGCAGGAGAAGCAGGCTCATGCAAATGCTGTTAGATCATTTTAATAGACCAAAAATCTAAGGGGATTCAGGAGCGGCAAGCAGCCACCTTAAAGACACCTCACTGCATAGTACATACCTTGGATTCCAACCCAGAGTAAAAAAAATGCTGTCTTATCCAGTGATAAGAGTATAAAGACTGTGATCTAGGGAAAAAAGAGACAGAATGGGGACAAAACTGTATTTTCATCTGACAAAGCAAATCTCTTCACCAGACTGTAATCTTAAAAAGTCTGGAAGAACTGAAATATTCGACCATCCTGGAGTTTAGGTACCAAAATTAATCCTATTTAGTACATTAGATCTTTACCTAAACTTCTTTGTACTGAAGATGGAAGACTTGGCCCTCAGAGCAGGATTTCCAAGATGACTTCAGCTGGTCTCCCAGTTCTTGTTACTGGAACATGGAAAAACTCCCTGATTTTACAAATCAAACACTTCTAGGCATAAGTTATTCTTGAGGGATACCTGTGGGTAAGCTGCTGAAGAATTAGGGCAATAAAGTACTGTGCTGCTCTTGCCTTACTTGCTCTGGTACAATCCTGCTTTCAGCGCTCAGAAGGGATGTCCAGATTAGTCTCTTCTACTAGGCAACCCTTCCTAACGTACCCACTATTTAGTACTATCTAGCTTACCTTTACACACTTTGAGGCCTGGTCTGACTAAAAGACAGTGATGAGTAGGTCTTCAGTGAATGAAATTAGTGAGTTGTGGCTGAAGTGTGGCCAATCCCATCTTACTCACAAAACATTTCTGTTTCTGGCTTTGGTGTGCTATTTGTGGGTGGGAAGCCACAGAAACTGGTTTGTGTTGCGATGCAGAGGAACTTGCTCGCAGAAATTCTGTCTTAAAGAACAAATAGAAAAACACTGTTTCTAAGAAATAAGCTGAATGAGACTCCCCAGAAACAAAGGACATGCAACTTCTTCTAAATGGTCATAACATTTAAAAAAGAATGCCCTGAAGTGCAATGCTTCTGATTTCCTCCTTCCTTCCATGCTACTGGCTTTATCATAATCAATCAAGAGAAACATTTTTACATGTGTCACCACTTTTTCTGTTGAGCCCATTACCTTTGATCTTACCATTAGAAAAGAAATAAAATTTTGCTTCCAAAAATAAATCAGAGGTATGTAACATTCTCATAAATCAGCATGTTAAAAAAATGTACACTGTGTGCTGAATGTGCTTACTTTCAATGTCCTTGGTATTGCTTAAAAGCTTTAAAAAAGTCACAAACACGGCCTTCTTTGCATGACATCTTGCAAAAATCCTCCAGAAAAACACCAACTTTCTACCTCTATCAATTAAACAACCTATATTCAGGGAGGTAGTGGCTGAGTCCACTAACAGGTGACAAGAGATTCTGTATAATGGTTGACAACTAAGGCAGTGAGAAAGCAGGGAAAACAGTGTCTGTACAAAGTTTAGAGCATACTGAAAACCTTACGGACTTCCTGCTGTTTACCTGCATTTTTCCTCCCCATGTCTGTCATGACTAATTAGTTTCATGTCCCTTGGGTAATATCATGGTAATTAAATATCAGAAACCATGGGGAAAAGTGGCAAGAGATTTTTTTGCTATGCAGTTTAACACTAAGTGACAAGCACCAACCTTCCACTATTATATACAAACACTGTAGGATTTCCTTGTGACATTCCTAACCGTAAATCCTAATATGCCATGCAAGTATCAGTTCAGTAAAATTCAATGAATGATACCACAACTGAATGCTTACAAGCAGCACTAAAAAGGGCGACACATAATGCAAAATTTAGGAAGCTTCTTCAAAGAGCTGGAAGACAATTTGTAACTAAACAGTTTTATTGACTTTTTTTTTGCAAAATAAAAAACACAAAATAACCACCAAGATTAAAGGCCATAGACAGCATTAACCAAATGAACCAGCCACTTGGTTATAGTAGCTGATAACTAGCACAACTGGATATTATTGCATATACCTCAGGTTCATGTATCCATTACAGTTTGGCAAGATTACAATCATACAGTAGCTTTGGTTGTGTAAAACCTAGTAGCAATACTTACTTAAAATGTGACTGGTTAACATTTTATGACAACAGGTATTTATCTCATCTTAGTCTTGACACGTCTTCTCTCATTCATTCTTCTCCACAATATACATTATCACTGACCAAGAATTAAGGAGACATGTTTGCAACCATCATTTATAGCCCTTCTTTATCACCGTATGGTGATAAATCTCATAGGGGTAGGAATCTGTCACCTGCTTTCCTTATGAAAGTTTGTAGAGCAGCATCTCTTTCCATGCTGGGTGGCTTCTACCACCCTGTGGTAGCATCTGCCAAGAATTAGTCCATTCAGAACGCAAATATGTAAAGGTGTATATGGCTTTCAGTCCAAAGCCTTTCCTGACCTACAGTACTGGGGTTTGACTGTACTGCCTTGCCTTTGAATACAGAAAAAAAACACAAACAAACAGCTTTTCACATTGGCATGCTGAGCTGCCAGCACAAAACAATATTAACAAACCTAATACACAATACTACCTCGGTTACAGAGTTGTGCCTGAGACACTGTACGGGATTGCATGTGTATGTTCTACAGTCTATGTATTTTAGTTTTGGTCTTTTGAAAAATGCTCTCAACCTTATGTAATCTAGTGTAACACTGCAGCTTTAGAGTAATGGTTGATAAAAAGTCATAAACAGACAGGCTATCTGAAAACACTGGAGGCTTTTTTTTTTTCTTGCACTGCTTGTGCAGAATTCCTGCCTTTCTGCCGTCATTTTGCCCCCAGCTTTCTGGGAATACCTACTTCCAGGGGAAATATATGATCAACTTAAAAATAATCTAACATTTTGAGTTCTACCTGGGAAAAGCTATAAAACAATTTGGATCAAACTGAAGTGATCTTGTGTGTGAAGACCCTTCTTCATTTACAAAATGCTGTAACACTAGATAACTCCTACTTGTTTTTGCAGCCCTTTCATTTGCTTGCACTGAAGCAAAAAGGAATTCAGCACGAGGAACGGCTGCATGGTTAAGATCCCACAGAACAAGGTAACTGCCATGCAGTAATTCAAATGCAAGCAGTGAAACTGCTTTTTGTATTCAGATCTATACTTGTATAAGGATATAAATTAATAAGCCCTTCTAAATGATTTTAGAAATATTCTCTTTGATCTAGACATATAAAACCTCTGAATACTTAGAATCACTAGATTTCACATGGCCCACATAGTCATAATTATTTGCACTTACATGGCAAATATTAGAAATACATTTGCCCGCAGTTGAACAGGTAATTATACTGCCTATTATTCAGCTGAGCAAAGATCAAGCACTCTATATCTTGCAGTATTGGATCTTATTCTAACCCTTTACTTTAGAAAGGGGAAATAACCATCTAATGATATTACCAGTGCACAGTACTTAGTTTAAAAAAAGACAACCTATACTAGGCAACTAGATTCTCTCCTAAGGTGACTTTTTATGAGATACTCTAAAAGCGGTCTCTTATGACTGGAGATTGTCTATTTCACTGTACTCACATAGTAAAAATAGTTAAAATCTAATTACAAAGCTGCTACATGGTTATTTTGTGGTCTGTAAAATAAAACGGTATCCCGACTTTTATCTGAACAAAATACACCAGACAGTATAAAAATATTTCCCAATTGGAGATTGAAACATTAATGCTGGAGTTTTTTTTTTAATATAAAAAGAAATGTAATAATGGTAGACATTTTTCTGCTTACTAGCCAAAAATATACATATGACTTCGAGGAGCTGTTCCAGGCTCACTTTCAGTGAGCTTGTGCTTTTGACCCTAGCAATAATAAATGCACACATGGAACAAAGTTTCCTGAAAACCTGAACTACATCTTATTTCTAACAATAAGACTAATTTCTGACAGTGGCTATGGATTTCCACTTATTTGCTTTGTTCAGGCAACTACAGCAGAGGAATTCCAGAAGCACCACTTCCGCTTTGAATGATGTTTATTCAGTGCAACATCTTCCTTTTCTCTTTCTTTTTTAACTCGCTGGTAGTGATCTTCTTCCTTCAAATACCACACAGGCGGCCAGCGATGCCTCTCAAAATATTCTTGATTATCTGATTAAAAAGAAACAACCAAAAAGCCCCCAAACAAGCCAATAAGATACACAAATCCCAGAAATGTCTGCAAAAAGCTATGCCGCTAATCATTTGTCCGGTCTCTCTGTTAGCTGGCTTACTGGGGATTCCCCCAGTTTCCTCATATGCCTTACTTACAGGGTGAAAAAACTTTGAAAGTGGTTGCGCTCAAGAGGCCTTAGTCCACCAAAGAGTGTAAAAAAGCAAGCCCTTTACAGAGTATATTTTTCATTGTGGAGCCTGAAAATAGCTCTGTTCCTTTTAGCATCACTGAAATAGGTATAGAACATAATACTTGCCCAGGAATCAGGCTAATGATTACGACCTTTCTTTACAGATAAGAAGAATTTATGAATGCTACTCAAGATAGCGCAGAGGTTCAGTCTCACGGCTTAGCTATCTGAGCTCATTGTCTTCATGTTTAATCAGTTGGGTGGAGAGAAAGAAGGGGAAACCTCATGAAAACTGGGGAGGAAATTTGCCCGTACCTGAAGATTTAGCTTTGATTTCCTTGCGGAATTTGGAGCAAACACTGTTGTAATTGGTGCAGATGTAGTGCAAGCACCAAGCTGCCAGCTGGTTAGCATTGTGAAACTGTAAAGAAAAACAAAGAGCTTATTCCATTTCCTGAGGTTATCATTCATTTTGCAGCCCCAATTAGCAACTAAAGCTAGAATGGTCCCCAGCAGATTGTATCTGGCAGCACTCTCCCAAGCATACAGGGGAGCTTTTGAGGCTGAAGTGGCCTCTAGATGTCCTAGACCTTGTTGCACAATTCTGCTGGAACAATCAGTGGCCCAAAAGGCTCACGAAAAGGTGCTTAGCATGCACAGCATCTGGCAAACTGCATTCGGTCCCACACAGGATCTGAACCCAAGGCATGCTGGACCTGAATTTTCTGGTATGACTGTACCAGTCATATACCCCTATCAGTTACTGCAAACCGTGCTCTGAAGTAAGTCCCTGGAAGACTCTGCTCGTTGACAGAATTCAAGCATTACTGAAAGCTCAGTACAAAATCTTGTACAAGCTTCCCATGGTTGTAAGGAAGCATAGCTGTAATGCAAGTCAGACTGTATAGTATGTGTACCTATTTTGGCATTCTGACTGTTTACTATGATCTTCTCAGGTTATAAACACATCATATTCACGTAGGGGCACAGAGGGTATCCTAACAGTAGTTAAACATATCACTTCTGTCTTCAACCAGGAGAAAAAAAAAGAACACACAGCCTTCATAAAATCAAAATTAAGTGAAGCGAGCTGCCTTTTCTTGGAAGGGGTTCAGTCCTGGTTTTGCAATAGCATTGTAGATATTGCAAGAGAGGCACTTGAAAGCAGCTGCAGGAAATCTTGCATGGTGGCCAGCTTGTGCTGTATTTCAGTGCTAGTTAAACCCCAGACTTCAAGCCAAGCTGCAGCCAGACTCATCATTAGTGTGAAATCAAGAATAAGAAAATTTAACAAATATTTTAGCTTGTACTACTGTGTCTGGGAGACTGCTGTATCACTCCTTGTGGAAAACAGAGGTGTACAGTTTAACTGTGACCTGGGGTCTCTCTCTTTTCATGGTTTCTGGGCCCCAAGAAACATTGAAACATGTTTGAACATAAAGTAGTAAGATTTGCACTCACTCTGAACTATCAGATGACTGGCTCTGAGTAGCCAGTCTAAGTGTCAAGTCTAGGAATACAAAAAATGTTGCCTTTGCAATAACGGTCTAAAAGTATCTACAGGAACTGAACTGAAGGGAACCCAAGAATCAGTCACCATTACAAACCTGAACAGCTTCATTACGTTGCATTTCATGTTACTGAAGCATGGCCATGAGAATGTGGAACTTACTTGGAAGCTCCACAATCAAGAAAACTAAAATATATATTTGAAAGACAGCTCCTCCAAGATTACTTAAATATATGTTTCACCTTTGAACTAATGGAAAAACCTCCTTTAAAATAGAAATAAAACTAAGTTTTATTGCCAGTCACTCTCAGAACTGCAAACTTTGAGCCACTTAGAAGCAATGCTCAGAACTAGTAAGGTGCTAAAAGCAAGTCCTGCAGTTGGCCAGAATATCTTTAAAAAACAGTGCACACTGACCTGTGCCAATTCCAAATAGGATAGTACTTCTCCATCTATTGCAATGCCACTCATGGAGGCTTTTGTCAGCTCTTGTACTGCATGCTGTTCTGTTAGAGGAGAAAACTCATCACTCACAAGGGAAACAGTCACATTTCAAGGTCAGATCATCCACAAGTAACAAAGAACCAAGAAGGCATGTTCTCCCTCCTCCTAGTGTTAAGTATAGCATTATGCAAGTGGCATATTCACCCAGATATCCTGAGCAACTTCAGATTTGGGTGAAGTCAAATTCTGCCCTTTAGAGTTGTGGCTGGAGATTCTGCATCACAGGTATAAATTGTCTTGCTCCAGTGGAGCACAGTCCATATGAGGATTTGTCCCTTTGCCTCAACCCAAACTATCTATTTCTGGTTTCACACACAATTCTTATCTCTTTCTTACGGAAAGTGAGCCTGCAATTAATAACCACTTATAGAATGACAAAGTTCAGCAGCCACTAGTCTCTTTCTGGCAGAAGGGATGGGTGCAATATTCAATATAAATTAGAAATATGGATCAGCTGTCTCTTTTGGGTAATACAAAAGCAATAGCCAAGTTTTTAGGCAATGGTGCACTTGCCATTGCACTGTGGATTTATTAATATGTATACCCACAGCACTGATACAGAAAAGTTCACTTCAGGCCCCCAGATTAGTCGTTCCTAGGAATCCAGATGAAGGCTGACCAGCTCCCCCAAAAGTCACTTCAGTTCAAGAGTCTCCTTAACTCTTTCCTAGAACTATTTCCTAGAATCTTAGAGGTTTGAGTGTTTTTTGGGAAATGCTGTCAGCTGATTTGATTCTATTGGGTTCAGTTGTTGGCAATCGCCTTTGGACTTAAAATTATTCCACTGAGAATTAAATGGAATGAAACATTCTTAATACTATATGTATGTTTATGCTGCTACTACTTAAAAAAATAACCAAGACTTCAGTTAAAATGTGCGTATAAAATCAGGCAATAAAGTTTTGGTCTGTCAGAACCAGTGAAGACAAGGTACACAGTCCTGATGCACAACTGAAGGAGAGCTAGGATTCGGTATGTTATTAAATTTTGCCTAAATGTTGTCCTGTAAATACGTGTAGCTTTGCTTCATCTGTCTCTGAGTTTTGGCCTTGGCCATGTCTTCAGAGCAATGCCAAGTTACATAGATAGAGAGAAACAAATAAACAACAACAAAAAAAAACCCCGGAGGTCTGGGGTGCGTATGGATTTAATTTTAAAACTAAGTAGTATCCTATCCTGTAATTTTTCTCTAAATACATGATTGAAAAGTTTTTCTTCCTGAAGCGAGGGTTGAATCCCCATGTATATACCAAAATATCCAATTCCCATCTAGGCAATGACAAGGGATCCAGACAGCATTTCTGAAAACATGATCATCTAGATCAGTTTTGAATTGGCTCAGTTATTCTCTTGGAACAGAAATGTATAATGGAGCACTTCATTCATTATGTAACAGAAAGCCTGGGGTCCATCCTGTTTTCAGGTAAGTTAACAACAACAGAATAGATATTACAAACCAGAGACATTATATTAATGCTAAAGAGAAGGTTTATTCTTTCTGTTTTTAAAGCACAGAATACTTCAATGTTCTGAGCTGGTTTAGCACAAAACTAAAAAAGGCAAGAGAAAGGCAAATACGTTTTTCTAAGTGAAAATACCAATTTGTATTACAATATCCCTTTCAGAAAAAAAATATTTATTTTTCCTGACACTTGAGAAAATCCTGTGCATTCCAAAGCTGTTAAAACATGTTTCAGCCATTGCAGAAGATACTGCATTGGACAAGGCCACAAATTCTTACCTGCTAGTGCAACCAGGTGAGGAAGGCAAAACCTATTTGCCAATGCGATTAACTCAAGCGTGTCCAGTTCCTGACTGGAGGACAGTTGCTTGGTATACAAGTAATCTAAAACTGCTTGCATGGAAGTCTTGTTTATGTTGGGAAGAACTACCTGGAAAAGATATGTAAGAAAAGAGTCTCTAATAATTAAGAAATTTTCATACAGAGGCCATATTTCACTTCTGCCACTTTGCTGGACTGTCTCTTTTTCTCTTCAAGACATTTTAGAAATGCAGGGAAAACATTTTTCAAAAAAGAAATTTCCATTAAAGTTCAAGAAGCTGCCAACAGGTAAGCATACCTCCAGAGTCAGATCCTTTGCCAGTTTACATACAAGCAACTCTACCAAGTTACTGGAGTTGGATCCACATCAAACAGTGAATCTGTTCAATGCTTTCTAGCCTGCGAATGGACAGCTTTGTGGGATACATAAAGCCACTGAGCACTTCCCATGCCAAACCTCTCTTGGTAGACTCCTTGAGGAATGCAATCTATCTGCCCCTGGCACAGGATATTCTGGGGATTCCGAGAATAACAGAAACCAAAGGATAACAAAAACCCCACCCCTTTCAGTCTGTTTATAAATAACCAAATTATCCAAGTAAATGATGGTTGGGAAGAGACTGAGAACTGAAGAAATGAGGCAAAGAAAATGTAAACCATTTCTGCCACACACATATAATTAAGTGTAACCACTGTGTAATGAAACTACTAAGATGAGGACAAAAGCTATCTAATTTCTTGCCAGCACAACCCTAACTGTAACCTATCACTGTAGCATCTCAACTACAGTTTGCACACACGATCACTCCACCAAAGAACAGGGTAGAACTGATTCTTGCGGGGCTCAAGGTTGCAGCAGGTAAGTCTGCTTCCAATACCCAAGCTAGTCAATCCCATTAATCAGCAGTTTGTAACGTACATCTTTGTAACTCAAGAGATGCTGGCACTGAAGAATGCACTGTGGTATTCTGAAGAACTTGCAGTAAAAAAAAAAGGCAAAGCAGAAAAATAATAATAAAATTATGATGAGGAATTAAATGTACATGCAAATTAATCTGACTGCTTGGAAGCAGTCAGAACATACTTCCTGCTAGAAGGGGATTAATTGTTGTCATGTAGATGGTTGTTAAGCTTTGAGGGCTTGTGAATTTTTCTTTCAGCTCTGCCTGGATGGGTGGGATTCAAACCCAGATCTGTTAATGTTACAGCACGAACCTCTTATGCATATCAGCCACTCTGGGAAGCAGCTCAGTTCTCCAAGTAAGAGGAGCTAGTTGTGAAACTCATTCATTATTAACATATTTTTGTTAGTGCAGAGAACAGTAAATTCAGTGAATGAGTTTATAAGATGTTGTGTCACAAATACAGAAAAAGTAAAAAGTAGATGGTTTTATTTTTTGTAAATCAGTCAAAGGAAACAAAAAATTCAATTAATATCTACCTATATTTTAAAACTTCCGAAAGCATTACTGAATGCTTTAAACTCTACAAAATGGAAGCTAAATATTTTAAATTGGAAAGATGAGCTAAGACTGTTAAGTTAATCATTAGAAATAGGCTGGTAGAAAATAAATTTATATTCTTCATTGCCAAATGTTGCTTACTAGAATCAAACTATGTATTTTTAATGAGCCACTTGTCGAGCATGCCTCTGGGAAAGGAATTATGTTTACAGCTGTATTAGACAAAGCAAGAAATATCTAAGTAGAACACAATCTTCCAGAATATTAAACACACAAAATCTGAACTCTTCATATAAACAAGACCCGTAAGTATGGAAAGGAACAAGAAAAATCAAAACAAAAATCAAAACCTAGGTATCGATAAGACACAAGAAAAGAATATTAGCAGAGTGTTTAGAATTTGAAAACCAGACCATTAAGGCACCTGAAAATACAAGGCTTCTGCTGCAAAATCTTAATTCAAAGCATTGAGATCTTTTATACTGTGCTTTATACCTGCTTTACTCAAGAGGACAAGCTGATGCACTAGAGAACCCGAGCTTAGTTTCTACTGAAGTACTGTGAAGTCAGCCCCCTTTTCTAGTTTAGCACTCCATGTTCTTTAACCTTTTTTTCCCTTTAATTCCTTTCTCAATGCCCCTGCCTCGAGTATTCTTTGTAATGTTTCTGATTGTATAAATATATATTCGTACAACTTTAAAACATATTTTAAAGAAATTTGCAAATCCATATTTAATTTCCCCCCCTGTATTTAATATTTTAAAGGATTTCAGGTTTAAACACACACTCCAGCATTGGAGGAAGTCTCATGCCTTGCAGAAAATATGTTATCCTCCTAGGCATCCTAATTTAATGCCTTAAGAAGAAAAGCATCCCAGGTCTGCAAGGGAAGAATAAAGAATCATTCCAGGGATTATTGCAACCCTTCAAATAGATACAAAATGATGCTTCCATCACCCTAAATCCATCAGACATTATAAGCAAAATGGACAAAAATGGACAAATACCTCACTGTTTGAGCTTTCAATAAATGATCCTCCAAACATAGCAGACATCCATTCACAGCTACAGATCAGCAGTGGCTTGTGGGCATTTATGGTTCCATCATCCAATTTAAATGTCACATCTGCCATGGGAACAAAGAAACAGGCATGCTGCAAGTCTGCGTTTAAAGTGAAACTGTGTCTCAAGAATGTATGTTTCACTTGCACATTGTTAACCAAGGACTTCTTTCACTTCCCACAACCCCCACCCCGAAGATAACTCTAGCATTTTATACGGTTAAATAAAAAGCCTCACTTAAAAGGTGGATATTGGATGTTCAACACTTTGGAAAATTCAGTCACTTATTTAAAAGCTTGTGTGTAGGTTTTGAGAAATTAAACTGCAGAATCCCAGGTTGGAACAGTTGGCCCTGAGTAACACTATAATTTTGGGCTCATCCCTCCTCTCAGAACAATGTAAGCTGTCACAGTTTTTGAAGTCTGTGAAGCAACAGTAACATGAAATGAGAAAAGAACTACTGCTTTTCCTGTTAAAGCATGTATTTACTTACCAGAAAATGTCCCTTTGCAAAGGCACTCTTTTATCCGATTAGCTTTTCTGACATGAAATGCTTTAGTAATCTCTTGATTCATGAAGGCTTCTTTATTCATAATATTCTCCACCATCATTCGCAAATCAAATACTTCCAAGATTTCAGCAATCTGAGCTAGTCTTGTGAGATCTTTTGCATTTTCATCCAGTTGTCCTGTGTATAAAAACTGCAAAACAGTTTTAAAAGGTCCGGCCTGCACAGATGAATCCATTTTTACCACAGTTACAGGACACGTCCTATTCGAGACAGGATTCACTTGCATTTCCTTATGCACACTAACAAACCCCTTACCCCAGGATGACAGAGATCTTGCTGCAGAATCTGTTTCACCAGGTTCGGATTCTAGCATGTTTAAAGAGTCAGTACTTTCTGGTGGAGGAATTTTAACATCAGCAGATTTCAAGGATGTCTCATCGCTGTCACCATTTGTCTCAAGGTGACTTGTCAGAACATCCTTATTTGTATTTTCTTTATTACACTGTGTTTCATCCAAGTCTGGACTTTCCTCACATTCCATTAAGAAAAGGTCATAAAACTTTGAAGAGGAGGTAGCTAGGTAAATCTTGTGAGCAAAAATGTAGTCCTGCTCCTGGAGAACAAACATAACATCTGCACACAGTGGGCTGTCCAATAAATATCCAGCTTCATTCATGCTCGGTATGGGACACTCAGGAATTTTGATAACTGGAGGAGGGGCTTTTGGAGGTAGGAATGGAGCCTGAAGCAAAGGTTTTTGGACCTTCTTCAAATGAGATTTCCAGAACTGCAGGTGTCTTCTGGAGATCAGGGCAGCTCTAATTGCATTGTCAAACACATCTTTAATCCCAAACTGGTCAAATACACTCGTTTCATAGTATGGTATCCCAAGTTCCTTGGCAACCTCTCTGCCTCTTTCTGGTGGCAAAATATCTCCTCTTTTTATCGGCCTAGGGTTAAACAAAAAACAAACCTTCTCACGCACAATGATCATCACAAAGTTACTCCAGAAAGCATGGAATTTTACAAAATGTCTCAGCACCAATTCTGAGATAAATATCGTTCAAATGAAACAAAATATAAAATTAAACCCACAAAGCCCTTTGGAAATCTACAACCATGACTCCAGAGAGTTTTAGAATAGCACATACTTGTAATTTTAAGTTTGGTGGTGTCTTTGCAATTTTACTAAATAAATGTAGAAATCATTTGCACAAAATAGAGCAAGGCTTCTCTCTGTTAAAGGGAAATTTACAGTAAAAAATTGATAGGATGCTTGAGAACTTTCATTATTTAAAAACCCTCCTAACATGCCTTTCTACTCAGATATTCTGTCAGTATCTTTCTTTGTATCCATCATTTAAACTCAAATGGAAATTCTCATGACATAGAAATGCCACAAATGTAGCTAAATATGAAATGAGAAATATTTCTTAACCTTATGCTTTTTAAAGAAAATCATAGTAGCCTATGACAAAAGTGTAACTGAACGTACCCTTCAAGAGATAGGCCTGTTTTGGCTGTAGAAGCATTATGTGGGAACTCATGAATTTCCAGAGCAGCTCTAATACACGACATAGGGTAAACAAACCAGAAAAAAGTCTGGGCTAGGATCCATTTTCGCAACAAAAAATCAGCTCACCAGAAGAAATGACCCAACAGTGCGTTCTCTGAGCATACCATATTGGGCAGACACAAGCTGGCACCGACTTAACACGCTCCAGACAACAGCTTGCTTTAGTTGCCAGCTAATAATCAGTTCAGGTGGCAGAAGTCTGTGCTAGACACGCAGACTACTGATTCAAACTTTATTAATGGTGAGATCAGAAAGGAGGATTAGGACAGAAGAAGAATTTTGAGTTTTGAAAAAACATTTCCTTTTGAAGACTCAACCAAAAAGCCTACCCCACCCACACAATGAAGAAATGTTTAATAAACAAACCAACCTATGAAAATCATATTGCCGAGTCAAGAATTTGAATGCGATGCACTGCAAAGTTTTCTAAGAGCCCATGAAATACTAATTCAATCCCTTTATGGAAATTTGTTACAATACAGTCTTTAATTACAAGATCACGGATATTATTTCCATGAACCTGGTCTCATTCAAATTCACATAAAAGGAGGAAATTAGAAGTGAGCAGGTAATTGTGGGACTGTTTTGCTTAAACATGTGAATGCTTGTCTCTTGAATCTGGGAAAAACAAAGCTTCTCCAGAACGATCTCAAACTCTCTTTTAATCTCAAAACTTTAAAAAATTTAATTTGCAACCACTTTATTTTCTGCCATGATCTAGGATTACATCTATAAAAAAATAATAATTGAGAATTAAGAAAACTTGAGTAGAATCTGTCAGTTTAAAACAGTACCTGACAGTAGTGACAGGGTAGGACACAATACACATGTTCAGATGGAGAAAGACATATGTGAAAGCCTCCAGTAAACATTATTCTCTCTATATTATCATAGTGTTCAGGCACCCAAACAAGTTTAGATGTCCAATGTGCAAAAATATTGTGGGAAACATAGTAACTGCATGTGTTGAAGAACTAACCAACCCGGACAACAGAATTAAAAAGAAGAAAGCACATATATTCTCATTTTACAAAAAAGGAAACTAGGCTCTATCATTTCTCTTTTGAAAGTATTGTACCTGATTACCAAGGTGATTTTTTTAAATTCTTATTTTTGTTTAAACTTTACCTTGCCAAAGGCCGCCTGGCTCTGTTAACAGCCTCAAGATCTGCATAGCGGAGATCTAGTTGGCAGCCTACCAGAATGACAGGTGTGCGAGGACAGAAGTGCTTGATTTCTTGATACCACATCGTTTTCACATGATTCAGGGAATTAGGATTAGCAATTGAAAAGCACAGAACAACAACATCAGACCTAGAAAGGCAACAAAAAAACATCCAATTAAAACCCACCAAACATGCTTTCCGCTGCAGCTTCACCTATTTTCATCACTCCAGCTTAAAGTTACTCCACTCTACACTTTGAAAAAATGCACTGACACCCAGATCTCAGAATACATGTTGTTCGTGCAGAGGTTTGCTAGAAGCTACACATTTCACCACAAAAGCATGGCAGCACAAAGCCACATACCTAGGAAGCACTGCCCCTCTATGCTGAGAGACAATCCCTGCACGTATGAACAGAGCACTAAGAAGAGAGGTAGGGCTTGCCATTCTCTACTTTAACACTACAGTTATTCACAGGCTGTCATGGCTCAAGAAATAATTCTGCTGACTGGACACCTAAATTGCAATTCAAAGATCATTGGTGCTTAGGAATTAAGAAAGGAGTTATGCAAGACTTCAGAACAGCCACACAGGCAGACACAGGTCACTTCTGAACTTGTCATGGAGAAATACCTTTACTGCACTGTTTTAGACACTGAGGTGGTCTCCTTTGCAATGCACTTTGCACAGCAATTCTCTAACATCTTTAATAAAAAACCTGTTAGAAGGGCAAATTACTGCAGAATAACCACTTCTACAATATAAGCAAAAATAAACGTTACGATGAAAATAAGGTCAGTAAAGTGTAGAATAGGACAGTGGCTTAAATCAGAGCAAGCATGACAATATTTGCAGGCTTTTAAAGGTTTTAAGAAAACAATAAGTACTTAACTAAATAAACTTGCTTTATAAATTGTAAGTATGAGGATTAAGGTTGACAGTTCATCCACTAAACCACCACCTAACTCTTGTCAGAGCTAGCACCCTAAGGCAGAGAAATGCTTGAATACTTGTCTCAGGGCATTCCTAACTTCAGGCAATTTAATTATTTATAAACTGGGATGGGATGTTACAAAACAATTCTCAAGCTCTTGGGTCTCTCATGGGGAAAAAAAGAAAAGAAGAAAAAAAGTTGAATTGAAACTCGTAAGAAAAATTGAGGGGAAGGGACGTTTTGAGGAGGCAACTTATTGCTACAAAATTGTCAGCAGGATAAGCTCAGCAATACCATGTCTATCTCACTTCTATTATTCTTTAATTTAGCACAAATGTGTTGTGTCTGCAGTTTGTGTAATGTATAGAGCAGCAGCAGTGAATCTTAACATTCACCTTTTAAATAATGAAATACGTCCTCAGTACTGCTGCTTTCTACATTTCACTGAGGGCATAGATATATCCAGCAAGACCGTTTCTAAAGATAGCTGCATACAATACAGGTACTGCTGTGAGCATAAATTTAATGCAAGAAAAATGCTCCTGCTCCAAGTTTGTATCTTATATAAACTGCAACACATCTGTCATATCTAGAAACAAGGCCTTTTCAAACTGGAAAGCTATCTACTAAATAGCAAAGTGGTAAGCAGCTCAGTTATGTCTTCTACGTAACTGCGGCAAACACCCTTTAAACTCAAACTTGCTCTATTCAAGGTCACGTAAGAGTAAAACCTAGGCCCCAGCAGACATTTGCTTGGCTTCCAGAAAGGAGAAATCAATGTACAGCTAAGATAAAAAAAATTGTGTTACACGTATTCTAATCTGGTCAATTGTTGTTTAATTCAAGATCATCAGGACTGCTGGAGAGGCAAGCATTGGCTGTCTGGCTGGTGATAACTATAACTAAGCATCTTAGAGAGAGACACTGTCTTGCATCCTTCAGAAATTAATACCTAAGCCAAGTAATTGCAGTCACGAGTGTCCAACCCTCCTGACCCTACAAACCGCAAGACACACATCACACCTCTCAGAAAACCAAAAGGAAACAGAGCTCCAGCAGGAGTTCACAGGCTGGAGATGACAACAGCTCCCCCACGGCGCTGCTGCTGACCGACGCTGGGCTGGCCACAGGTCTGGGCTCCTGAGAAGAGCCAGTAATGATCTGTTTCCTTGGACAGGACAGGCCCAGGCTATCCAGCAGACTGGCCCCAGCACAGCCCTGCATGTGTTACAGCCCTTGCCAAGGGAGTCTCACATTTTTGCCACAGAGCTGCATGTGGTTCTTGAGCAACTCATCACCTCTGACCTTCCCTGGGCGACCATAAAACTGAGCTGGGGAAAGCTGGTTTCTTTACTCGTAACTCACAACACACGTAGCATTGCACTAACAGGACATTTCCATCTTACTGCCTTCCGAATGAAGTGAAAAACAGAATAAAGAGATAAAAAAAATATGATTTGCATATTATTCATCCTGTGTTAAAACCTGGACTTCCCCATAAAATGAATATCCTGAGAGTTCTGTACTGAACAGGGAGAAATAAATAGTCCTGTGCCATAAGCAGGACGGATAGGAAATCACTGGGTAGTGACGGAGTTCACACGCTGAACCAGCACCACAGCTGGGTCTGCTAGCTCACAAAATACATCCACCTTATCATAATAAATTAAATTTTCATTGAAGTCATAAGCATGATTTCCACTATTAGTACAAACTGGAGACAGTAATATATGAGGAAGATTAACTGTCTACATAGGACTGAACATTTGGGGAAAACTGTCCTTCGGAAACTTTAATTAAAATACCTACAATTCCTTTTAATGTCAAAGGCACATTTACAACTTGCTAATGCCTCAGTATAAAGTTTGGTTTGACATTTGTTCATAAAAGCAAGAACCTGTCAGGTTAAAATAATGCATTAATATTTCCAAAACATTAAAAATTTACCAATGCCATTTTAATATTCTCAGGGAACATAAAAGGATAGGATTAAAAAAAAAAAATTATTGCCATTTTTGTGCGGTTTGGTTACTTGGAGAATGAGAAAGGATGAATCAGGTTTGCTTCTGCTTCCTTCTTTCTCTCTGCAGCAATATATTCACAAACAGCTTTTTTCTGAAAAGCAATTTCATAACCATTTCCCAGTAAAATTCAGGAATGATTCGAGAAACATTTCCATGGACTTGGATACCAAAAAGTGCTTTAGAACTTCTCCATCACATTCCTCCTAGAGCACCATCCAATTGAGATGGGCAATAGATAAGGCACTGTGTGCATCCACCTTTGTTAAATACAACAAAAGCGTATGATTACACTTACAGCATATACTGATGTTTGATACTGAATTATCACAAGAAACAAAGACAAGTATTACAAATAACTCAGCAAAGAGAAATGGTAGCTTGGATATCCAACAGATTGTCTTGTTGATTCAGTGGTACATGTTGGAAATGCATAACTCAGTCATTCTTACATTCTGCTTTTCATAGGTTTATCAGAAGAAATTGTGAATCATCTACTCTTATTATTTGAAACATCTGAACATGCTTAAGTATCACCAAAACTCATAACTTGCGTGACTTGCTCTAGCACGTGATCAACCACCAGTGAAACACTCTGCATCACCAATATAAGAAAACAGGTTTCTTTCTACTCACTGGGGCTCCAAACAGGGGAGAACACAATGTAGATGTGTGGGACTTGGCAGGTGGAAAAGGGAAACAGATTCTCTCAGCTGTAGGCAAGTCAACCACCACTCAACATGTTTGTCACTTCCTGGCTGACCGTACTCCAGCATTGAGTCTCACATTAAAGCGTAAGAGCAGCGCAAGAGCACTTCAAATGCTCCCCTTGGAGTCACAGAAGTAATTCTTAATGCAAAACATACACATCTGAAGTCAGCCCAGCTTGGTCTAAACATAGCTATGGACTTCCTGTAGGAGGCTCCTGTGGGCAAAGAAAGAACCTTACCACCATTTTGAGAAGCAACCCATCTACCTAATGTAGGTACTACCTCAATGCATTCAGTGATATTTTCCCAAACTTGGGTAAGAAGAACTTTTGATGGAAGCAACTACCCCATTTTAGACTTCAGAGAATGAAAAGAAGCCCTCTAGACAACGAAATCAGATTGTGCAGGGATCAGCACATGGCGTGCTGCCATCCTGTGAGCTCCTAGCGTATGAGTTACGGACTGTATCAGATGTACAGAGAGCAGTCCAAGTCACTGCCGAAAAGCAAGCAGTATAGCACTGATAAAGAGAAGAGAACTTTAAATTATCAACCTCAGGCTTCAGCAGTAGTCAAGCTACAGGTAACCACTGTAACCATCTGGAAGTTACTCTGCAATCACTACAATGAGAAACTCGTGAGGTGGGGGAGAAAAGCAGTATATTAGCTATGTAACAAGCCTTTCTGATGGAGCTGTTAGAAGCAGCAGAGAAGTTAATGTTTTCTAGCTGGAGCTGTTTTGTGAGCACTCCAGAGCACTCCATTGGTTTGGGACTGAGATTTTGAAAGACTCATCTGCTTACATGCTATGTGTGTTCCAGAGCTGGTGTAATGAGCTGCACTGCAGATGTACCTACACACCACATTGCTGATCCATCTCTCAACAAGAAACTGCTACATACTTTCCATCTTCACTAATACTCTTATTATAGACGGAACTTCAAGGAAACAGCAATATTAAATGATATCTCATATATTCCATGGCAAGCATGTTTAAAAGTTTAATGTTTCATAGTCTGAATCTAGAGTTATAAACTGTAGCGCTGGCTGCGGGTAGGCTAACATGGGTTTATGTCTCATTAAAGAAACAGGCTGCCTTCTGAAATATACACACTGCATTACCTAGGAAGAAGTCGTTCCCTCTAGTTTATAATTTACAGGTTACTGGGAAAAAATGCTGCACGCAAGAATTGCTGGTCATGTGTAAGGGGTATCATTTGCCATACGGTCATGGACTAATACTGTTGGGTTTGGAAAGGGGAAGAAATAAAGCTGTGAGGAATACAGAATGTGAAGAGGAGATGTCTGCTCTGGAAATCAATGCAGGGAGTGGGAAAGAGGAAAAGGAGGAAGACTGAACTGTATTGCCATGCTATCTTCTCATCTTTCTAGAGGACAAGTCAAAAGTATGTATTTTGTTTTAGAGAGCTCAAACAAGACCCAAGAGTTAAATCTGACAGAATCAGTTTAAAGGATAGACAAATTTTATTTTGGTTGACAAGAAGTCTGTTGCACATATTTAATCAAATCAAACTTTAAGAATAGACTTGGGGGGGAGGGGAAAAAAACCCCAGTGGATTTGTCCTATTATAGTCTTTATTTTTCTCTCTTTTTAGATATCAGCTTTCTCTGAGAAGCAAGGTTGAAGTAAGGGAGTCTATTAGAATTTTACAGAGAAAACAATTTGGTAGAGGTTCATCCAAATTGTTAAACTCTCTTGACTTTACCAGAACAGCTAATCCTTAGACATTTATTTATCATTAAAAAGTTGTTTTGCTTTTAGTCCTTCTGCCCTCATTTTTTTTCCTTACACACTTCCCATAATTTACCCAAGATTCCTCAGACACCTGCATCACAGCTGAACTTATCCCACTTGAGACCAGAATTTGACAAGAGCTATCTCTAGTGTCCGCCTGCGTAGTCCTTCAACCACCTGAAAGGAAAGATTGTGT
>NW_008824986.1:4659766-4678950 GCF_000699105.1 Pygoscelis adeliae | reverse complement strand
AGTTCCCAAACACAGTAGGCTCAGGCAGTAGAAGGCCATCTAAGAATTAAATTGAGAATCTCGTTTATGGCTGAACAAAACCCTGCTACATCTCCGTGTCAATCCAGATACATTTTGAAGAAAGAGGTTCACTCAGTTACACAACATTTTTCATGCATGCATCTCACGGAGCTGAAAAAAAAATTGTGCAGATAAGCAAGGCTGATAATGTTTTAAGTGGACTCAGTTTTTAGGAAATGCAGTTGCAGCCATCACATGAAATGAGAAGAAATTCATTAAGTAACTGGTGAGCATAACAAAATGACCTGAAGACACAGGACTTAGGTGCACACACTCAAAACAGATGAGAGGCTAGGAAAACTAAAATGCAGGGGGTGCCTGGCATGTGAAGAACTGAAGATATCCAGGTAAGGCAGGGCAAGACCATGCAGTGCCCTGGATGTGAGCAGGAGAATCAATTAGTTCTATACTTTACCGACAGCAGTGAAGCTTCTTAAGTACTGGTGTAATGTGCGAAACTGTCAAAATGCCCTGAAATATATTCAGATTTTGTGGTGAGTAGCATGCAGATCTATTTCTAAAATTTCTATAACGTCATTTTTAGTAGGAAACAACAGTAATAAAAAAAGAAGATAAAGCTACCTTTAAGAAAATTGCATAGTTCAAGACTGTGCTTCAAAAGTGGAAAGAGTTTTCCCATACATTTCTTACAAACAATACATCATTCTTAAATGTTAAGCATATTTTAAAATCTCTTCTATTTCCTTTGAGGTACTCCTGAGAAACCAGTGGTGCATTTACAGAGAATGACAAAAAATGTTTTGATATCACAAAGAATGATTAAAACATCTCATTTTCCATTGCAGAAATGTGTATGAGCTGCTCTTACTGTACAAATGCCTGACCAGCAATAGTGCTAAGAAGAATGGCAAAGTCATGTGGAACAATGTAACAAGAGGAAAACAATTTTATTTTTCATTTAAAGGACTGCTTACACAGTCTTGGAATTTAGTTCTTTTTATTGCTGGCCATAAGAAGTAAATTCACCCATAATTCTGGTTCAGCATTTACATAAGAAAAATTCCACCTTAGTGCTAAATAGAACTTTGCAATTGAAACAGGCTGCCTGCTAGGTACCCTAGCATGATTCTGGGCCAAATTTTGCCAGTAGACTCAGTAAAACTGTCTTTGGAATCAGGTATGTTTGCAGCATACAAATCCACCATAACATACCAATACATGCCTTTTCCCTTCCCTGGAGCAGAGATCTCGATTACTGCATCTCTAACGCAGGAATAAAAATTCTATGATAAATAGAATTCTAGAGATAGTTAATTGAGACTGAAATACTCTGTGTATCACATGCAAAGTCAGGGTTTATAAAAGTAAGACACAAAGCCTGAACTCCAAATCAATGGAGAAGGATGAAAGAAAATGATAGAGCCAGAGAAGGTACAGGGCTAGCTGGAACACATATGATCAACCTGAGGCAAACACCAAAACTCACAATATCATACAAAGGGACCGATAAGAATATAGCTAAAAATGCTTTTGTAAGATATATCAGATGACTGCTGTCACCAGACAGCAGTCAGAAAATAAAATAATGAGAAATAAATCCACAAAACAATGGAGAGACCAGAAACATAGGGAAAGGTGGGCTTTTTGAGCTTATTTTCTGTTATTGTAAGGAGGCAGCTTACAGATGAGAACTACATGCTATCTCTCTACAGAGAGCCAAATAACTTTCATCAAAGATACTGCAGGAGAATAAATGAAAGAAGAAATGAACCCTTTCTTTACTCCCGGCCCCATCCTCTAAAAAAACCCAGGAACCAATGATCAGTCAGAAAAACATATTGAGTTTAAAAGAAGTAAGAAGATATTTAGTTAAAACATCATTTGAAGCAACATGTTTAGAATTAAAAAAAAAAAATTTCAAGGTTGGGAGGGGGGAAGAAAAAGGAAGATCCAAAGCTAGGTCCCAAAAATCAGTAAAAGCGTGATTCCTTATAGGTACTGATGAAGAACACAGATAGGAAGCCAGGGACAAGACAAAGAG
Organism: Pygoscelis adeliae; assembly: GCF_000699105.1. Lineage (NCBI taxonomy): Eukaryota > Metazoa > Chordata > Aves > Sphenisciformes > Spheniscidae > Pygoscelis > Pygoscelis adeliae. Next base: position 4,676,888 of record NW_008824986.1, on the reverse strand, counting down.
GGAGGTAAAAATCCAGAGAAGATGAAAGAATGATAGGGTTTGGTTTGCATCCAGTATGAGAGTGACTTCTGAAGTCAGAGAAGACATGAAAACTGAACATTAACAAATGCTAGATGCATCTCTTTCTCTGGGGAGAAAATATGGACTTTCTTTAGGCTATCACCAAAACCAGCCTCCTCCTCTTTTTTATTTAAAAAAACCTGCCAACAAATTTTAACTGGCAAGTTGATGTCACAAAGTTATTAATAAGAACTCAGTTTAAAACAGTTGTATCTGGTTGTGCAGAGTGGTTTCCATATTCTGACATACGCATGAGGAAATCCAGACTGAGATCCTGAGACCCTTGGAGTAGAAAACAGCTCAAGAAATCCACCTAGCAATTCACAAAGAAATAATTCACTAAGAGCAAGATTTTGATGGAAAGTCACTTCCCAGGTTTAGCATTTCCAAGAGATTTTGATGTTGCCTTGCAGTCTTTTAGGATAGAGTCCAAATGCCCTCTTTCCACCCAGCCACTCAGCCACTGACTTAGGAGAGCAAGGAAAAATGGAAAATTATGAAATACCACAAATAACATTTGATACATACTTTTTCACTCCAGTCAAGGAAGGCTTAAAGCATTTACAGGTGTCTCTCTATTATAGATAGACTGCATATCAAGTTGAGCCTCAGACCCTACCAACAGTCATTTGGCACATACCTTTTTAAAGGAAGGAAGGATTCCTAACAGCAGTTCCATAGCGACCTCTTTCTACCCGCAATATGGAACCATGGTGGGATGCAGAGAAGAAAAGTGGTAGATCTGCATTAATTTTACTGGTTTAAGTATATAAAGCATATACTTTCCCATCGACTAAGTGAAAAAGCCTCAAATGTTAATGTAGATAACAAAGAAGAAAAAACTAGTGCATACACACACCATATCAGAATAAAATTACCTGAGAAATCTACCTCTGTGAACCTCTCTGCTTATTCTAGTCTTTCTTGGGGCTGATCTGACTCAAACTCAAGAGAAAAAAAAAAAAATTAAAAAAAGTTTTTTTACAGGAGTTCTTCAGGATTGCTTGATGAAGAACCTGAATAGCTTACAAACCACTGTAAAGTAGATGGGGAGGCTCACAAATTTTGGTATTTGAAGATGATTTGAAGATCATAATTTGAAGATCATGCATATCGCTTTTTCTGGCAGCAAAACGTAGCAAAAGGAAGCAGCCAAGGTGAGAGACATCTGAAAACAACTGGATTGCCCATCAGCTGACCCTTTGCTAACAAAGCAAAAGACTGTCTTGTGTCTCAAGTGCTACTGTTGTGAAGACACATCAGACACATCTCTGATGATCCCTTCCAACCCACACCAGCAAATGGCTCGTAAGGCACGTGGAAGGTGGAGAATTATTGTAACATAAAACCAAGGATATCAAGACTGCAGGGGAAAGCGTGGACTTTCATTCAAAGCACTTCTGAAACCTTGGACCTCCTCTGAAGAAAGGAGAGGAGCTGCTGGCCTATTCTCAGCTTAGGCACAGGCGGTGAGTGACAGAGGGCACTGATCTAACTAAAGGCAAACCGAGTAACTCTGTGAAGACACCCACCTCACCCTAATCTCACTGAGTTTGCTGAATGCAAATACTATTTTACATCAAAGCTAGCAGGGTTTTGTTTTTACAGAAATATCATCTTCACTGTCCTTTAAGAAAAAGAAACAGAAAACAAAATAACCCTAAAGAGATCGGTGGAAGTCTTCAAATATCAGTGATAAACCCCTATTCTCATGGACCCTTTTCAGCAGTGTTCAGAAGGTATATTTCTATGGATTCAATTACATTGAAGTAACTGGTCAAGGGAATTGTAATCACACAGAAAAAGATGAATGCACATATCCCTCTGTGTACATACAATACCCACAAGGCTTATGAAATCCATTCACAACAGAGGAAATACTCTAAACATATTTTAAGAGGCTCTGTCAGCAGTCTCGCAGCAAGGCTCATTCACATTTGTAAGTCACGAAGAAAAAGCTGTTTTCTGTCCGTGCTGTATGAACAGATTTTGTTTGGTCTACAGCTCATATTTAAGTTGCAAGTAAATAAATCATTCTGGCTGAATTAGCTGACAAACTACATCCATGGTATTGAGAATAAATATTTGATTGGGACTGAATTAACTCTTTGCAGATTTGTGCTCATGTTTACACATACTAGAGCTGCATGTATAAAAAAAACAGGATATGTAGGATATTAACCAAATTGTAGTCAAACATGTTTACCTGAAAAAAATAAAAAAGAAAAGGATGCAAAAGGAAAAAAGTGCGAGCCAGTCTTCTTCCCATTTTGCTGTTAGAATTAGTTTGAACATGATGATATGTTGACGCTCTCATTCAAAACCAGATTGGACAGGAGGACAGAGGATAGTGAATCCTGACAAGTTGAAATGTAAATTAAGATGTTTTCATGTCTTTACACACGCAATTTTGTGCCTCCCAGGGAAACTGGTACATAATAACAACTTGAGCTTTATATGAAGTTCCCACCTTATTTGCAGGCTTAGAGAATACAATAGCACTGAGACTAGACTGTTATTAAACAAAGGGGTGACTAGGAGCTGGAAATCAGTACGCTAATCATAACAAAGACATTGTCATTTTACAACATTTTGCAACGATTTTGCATCAAATGAAACCCTGTGGGACAATATCAACAAATGACTGTTTGGCATCAGATAGCGCCTAAGCTGAACTGAACAGGATACTTCCAAAACTAAAGTGCATACTCTAGTTTAAGGAAAAAGAAATGTCATGCTATAAAACTGCAGCAAATATTTCCACAAGTCCCTCCAGCCACATCCCCCTCCCTCCCTTAAGCTGTCAGGAACTGTTTCCCAAAGCTCCCCGAGGACTGTGATTATTAAACTAAACACCACACAGCAGAATGCAAGCTGGATCTCACTCTCCATACTCTCATTTTAAAGGATGGCAGTAGAAACATTAACTATTTCATCCTCAGTGGCCTTCAAATGTTTCTCTCTTTCTGTCACACAAAAATAAAGGAAAACACATTCCTTTTGTCATTCTCCTTTCATGTTTCTATCTGTGAAAAATAAAAAATTAAGAAGGATTTATCTTTGCTGCAAGTCCTATTAACTGTTCACCCTGTCATCTATAGCATAACCTATTTATGTAACATTTTGTAAAACTGTATGGAACAATCTTTTCCAACGATCAGCAGGTGAATTAATGACCTGCTGGTTCTTGTTACACCACGTTTAGAACAATTAGAGAGAGGTCTTGGCTGAGTGTTTGGCTGAAATAAGCCTTTCCCTGCACAAAGGGCATATGCATAAAAAATGTTGAAGGGAACCAAAGAGTTATGTTATTATATGATCCTTCAGACAATCAGAAACATGGGGCACTTGTAGGTGTAGCCTTGAGAGTTTGCAATAAAATACGTCTTTCACTGTACTGCAAGATTTGACTCAGCTATGAGTAGACTGCAGTTCAATGTACAGAGGTGATTTAAAATAAATTCCTATAAATGTGAACATTCAGTATTGGAAATCTCTTTTTAAAATGGTAAAATAGATAAAATACTAAACAGTTAGTTTTAAATGAAACATTAATACCTTTCAAAACAATGAAGTACCTAATCAGTGCCTACAATTAGGAAATTTTACAACCGAAATTCTATTTATAAAATAGTTTCTTTAGAGTTTCCAGTTACTTTCTGCATTAACAGACTTGCAGAAAAAACACTAACAGAACAGCAGATTGCCAGAACAGCCTTTTTAAGTTAATCAGGGTATAGCAAACCTGATTCTACACAGGTTCAGTTCTGCTAACATCACGAATGAATCACTGTGTTCATATCCTTAATCCCACGAGATCTCAAGTTATTCACATCCTCCTTGGCGTTTGCAGGATTAGAATCTAAGTATGTTGTTTCCCCCCTCTCCTGTCCTGTCAGTAAACGTGGGATCAGAGTTCAGAACATGCCTGATTTTGTTCTCCTAATCTCTAGTAATCTTCTCAGTGACACAGTATCTGTTGCACAATATCAGGAGGCCACATCAAAGAGGAACAGTTAGTGGAAATGTTAAGTTGATTCATATTTATCAAAGTAGGCTCCATATGCTGACAAAAGGTAAACCAATATCTATTAACATACTCAAGCACTAAATATTAAAGTCAATACTACCTTAAAATCAGTAACTTCCCTGTCTCACAAAGCTTATTTACAAATGGTACAGGTTGTGTAGCCCAGATGTCTTGTTACTTCAGCGCCTTACACAAAATTCAAGGTAATTCATGACTCTCTGAAAACACAACTAACACAGTGCTATATACAAAGGAGGGTTTGTACAAACTGCCATACGGAGTTTTACAGTGTGAAAATTTAACGGGTGGATTCAACCAACAGAACCTTCTCCAGCGGTTCTAAGGGGTAGAGAAAAGAAAAGACTGTCATCCTTCCAAGTCATTTGTTTCATCAGGTAGCACAGAGAGAAGGAAAACAGTAAGACAGTACATTTTGGCAACATGGAATCCAAAGCTCGGACAGACACTCTACAAAGGGCCTTCCCAGATGGAAAAAAAATAAATATGTCTATGGAAGTTTGATCATCTGCAGTGACTGAAGTAGGTATGAAAAGGATATGAAAAAGTTCAAGATGATGAAAAAACGTGCGAGGACCGAGACCTCCCTCAAATGTCAGTTATGAAAATATCTGTCCAAAATCCATCTTCAGCTCAGTACGTGCCCACTACAGGTAATCTGTTCTCATTATATGTGTATCCAAATGTCTGTTACTCAGCTGTTCTGCTGTCTGTACTGTCACAAGGCCAGATCTAATTACCATTAAACAAAACAGAAAGACTATCACTGGCTTCAGTCCTTGTTGAAACTATGCTGAAGTTATATTATACATATTATACATGCTGGAAAAATCTAGATTACTTTTTTTTTTAATTTTTTTTTTTTTTTAGAATTTCCAGGGTTAATCGATTCACTAGCAGACGCTTGATATTTATAGAAAAACAACCTTTCTTTTCCTCAGCTTTAATAAAGAAAACACAGAAGATCCTCACCTTTCATGAAATTGGCTCTGCTCTCAAGAGGTTAGCTGCCCATTCAACATCACAGGTTTTAATAAAATAAATATTTCATTGAGTGAGAGTGATGTTTCCCAATATCTCTCCCTGTTAGTTGCTTGCTAGGCAATTATATCATACACTGCTTATACAGGCAGGGAATGTTAATGTTACATTTTGCAAAACTACAATCTTATTTTGAGGAATGTTCTTTAAAATTCGAATAGGACAACAGTTGTTGAGAGAGCTTAGCAGGCTGTTCAAGGAAATGTAGCGTAATAAAACTATGCTGCTTTTTAAATATTTATATCTTTTTAATCCTTCCCGCAGATAATCCTCTTCACAGTAGGCAGGAATATGAATACCCTTGATTGTTTTTAAGTCCTTCCTTTTCAAAATTAAGATTTGCAATTTTTTTCTGCCCTAAAATTTTGCTACAAATATTACTTAAAGTTTTGCTTGGATCAATTTACCTTCCATAAGCAAAGCGCCTGTCTTTGTGGTGGTCCCCAAATGTATCCCACAACCTGAGAGAAACACTCACTTCATCCACAACATCTCTTGAGCGTTCAAGGACCTAGAACAAGAACACACATATTTTTTTTCAAACAAGTACATTTCTAATTCGCCCCATAAGAAGGTCCAAAGCATGCTAGACCAAGAGTCTATCACATATAGTTTTCAGCAAATACTGTATTTTATAAAACAGGCAGAATATGCATCTTCCTAAAAATAGGTTTGATAAAAAGATTACTTTGGAATGAGAGAGTCGGGGAGATGCATATCAGACCATGGCTGCAGTAGAGACCGTGCATAAAATACTTGTGAGCTCATTGCTGCATCCTGAGAAAGAAAGGCTTGCCAATAAATAACAGTACAACCTCACAGGATGTGCTCCATATTTTGTACACCTGCAGTCCTTACCTCTTGGCAGACACGGTACTGATCAATGGCCCAGACAGTTGGTACGTGAGTTGCCAGCAGCTGATACTGAGTCAAGGTTGTATTGCATGCTCTTGCACAAATTAGACGAGTCTTTCCCACTGCATTATCTCCAACCACCACACACTTGATAGTTTCAACGTTGGGTCTTTCGTAGTCCATGTCAGTGTCCATTTATCAAAAACTGTAACAAGACAGTTAAACTTGTTTTCTACTACTGTGCAAAAACAATGTTATTTAGAGTCAGAGCCTTCTACTTCCACTTCTTGAGAAGCATGAAGAGGACAAACTCTTAAGGAAAAGCTAGTAGTATAACCTAGCCTTTCCTTTAAATACCGCACAGTTATGCAAATGCACAACTATTTTGACCACAGTTGGTTTATACTGCTCACATGCTATTTTCACTTTGGTTTCTGTAAACACAAGCCTGTTTGCAGAAGATAGATCTTGGTGAAACAAGGACAGCGAGCACAAACTTACCTCTTGCTAATACTTTTTATGCCAAGAAGGAGAAAAGGCTGGACAACAGTGGGTTTAACCTGAAGGATACCAGTACAAACCTGCCTTCTGTAATCTTGCCCATTCAGGATTTGATTTAGGGCTGTCCAAACAATATTGCTAACAGCAAGTCCCACAGATGGTTTTAGTTATATGCACACAATAAAACTGACTTGTAAGATGACTCCAGAGACTCTGTTCTCTACAAACCACAACTCCCACTACATCCTGCACGTATCACACACTCTTAATTTTCCAAGGAGAAGTTTGTACAGATCATGGGCTAAAATGAAACCAAACAGCCCAGCAGGAACTTGCAAATACATGTATCTATACCTACAAGTTCTTTTTCACATGACAATGGAAAGTGAAGAGAAAGAGATTTTTGAAGATACTATCCTCATGGAAAGTTATTATTGAAAACATTTACTTAGATATTCTATGACAACATACTGAACAAATGCCTGGATATGAATGTAAGCTGGAAAAAATGGTTATTTGAAAAACTAAAAACAACTCCTGCATGTTTACTACAGTCTGCCATTTTCATTTAAAGGAATGTGGGATTTTCACATAAAGGAATGTGGGATCATAGTTTGATATATCTGATTTTGGTTTTCTAATGTCTAGTAGTCTGCTGAGAAATCAGGTCTCTGCCAGGGAATTGTAATCAAGGAGGGAGAAAAGGGAAAATGCAAGGCACAAATATATTCAGGAAGGCTTGCCTAATAATTATTTCAGCAAGGAAACCTACAGCAATTTAATTGACAAAACACAGGTCATCATCTGGAGTGGTGTCGTCCTTTTTCCTGAGAAGAAAGCACTACAGACAAAGAAACCAAATTATTTGCTTTAATACCTTTTTTAATATTCACATCTCATTCGCACATAAATATAGAATATATATTAACTGTCAGGCTGTTTAAAATAATAGATACAAGCTGTTTTGGTGTCTATTTTTCACTGTCAGAGGCACTATATCCTGATTTAAGAAAAAGCATGTTTAGTAATTACTAGCCAAACACTAATTTTAACTGCATTCTTTCATTATTTAAAGTGATGTAAACCAAGAAACAAAAGTCAGTGTTAGAAATAAATGTTACCCATTTATTTAAAATTAAGCATGGAATGGATGCTAATAGCTATAAAATGGCTGAAGTATAGTTATAATCTTTATTTACGTGTGGACGGAAGGAGTTCGGGACCACATAGACAGCAAGGTGCAAGTGTGAGTTTACACCACTACTGTGTCACACTGATATGTTTTCACAGACATTGAATGCTTCTGGAAATGCTACAGCACAGATGAGCTTGTAAGAATACGTTTTAGAGAGCTGTCCTACACTAGATTGAAACATGGGCCCAGAAACTCTTCATCCTGGCACAAGTTCATGGTTGCACAATTAGAGCTTTGCAATCTGCCAAATGTAGAGCAAATAACATGGCTTCAAACATACATGCACAGTATCTACTGCATGTAAACCCTAATGGCCTTGTGATACCAACCTGCTATGTTAGCACAGAGGTTTTAGCTGATAAGAAAACAAAGCTATTAGGATATTGTCTTTATCCCTTCATCTGAGCTGTAACCTGCATCCTGGAAGGTTACTAGTCTTGAGGTAAAGGACTACAGAGACTTCCAGTTACCTGTCTGCGATCCAACCACAGCTGCTTGTTGGATGCAAGCTCCCACGAGGCTGATACCTGGGATGGCCCATGGGCTCTGTACCATCTCCATGAGTCCAAATACAAGAAGAGAAATGAGAGCTAACTCCTCTTTCCTCCTCCACATCCTTTCCAAGAATACAGTCATGATATAAATAAAAGTACAAAACCAATGTGGTTTTTTCCACATTACAGAGAATAAGACATATTTGTACACCACGGCCTCAAAGGCAGGGCCCTGAATGAGTAACAAAAACCCAAGAGGTTTCAGTATGTAATGTAAAAAAGTTTCATTTCAAGTCTGAGAATAAACAGCAACCCCCTGACATAATATGTGGTATTAAATTACTTCATATTTTATTCATACACGGACTAGACATCACAGATGGAATGTGGAAAAGTCTACAAGGCTAGAAAACAAAATGAAGGAGCGTGGCTAGCCAGTGTGTCTGGTTGGTTTTAAACTACCGAGCAGAGAGATGCCAAACCAATTTTTCTTCCAACCCAATATTCCATTAAAATGCTGTTACACAGATTAGCTGAGGTTTTATATAACAATCTGATTTTAAAAGTCTTCAAAAGTTCTTAAATGCTAGTTCTGCAAAAATGCACTTCAGTCAGTCACAAAATATGTATTAAGTACAGAGTCTGGAATCTTAAAAAAATTTCCAAGAGGATAGCAAAGCGAGTTTAAAATTAATAGGCAAGTCTAAATAAAAGTAACAAGAGAAATCAATGCAATTATTTGAGAATCCTAGAAAAGGAACACATGAAAATAAATTTTTAAAATTATTATTTTTTTAAATTTCCGATATACTTACTAACTTAATTAAAGCAAAGTTATCACAGAAATCAGACACAGCATGCCCAAATGCCCTGTCGTAGATCAACGGCAGTCTAACGAAGATATTTTTAGCGTGACTCAATACTGCACAGGACAGAGATTAAAATAAACTGGGAATAAAAACAAAACTAGAGCTTTGTGGCTATGTTAAGGAAAGTTCTTAAATCCACTCCAGTATATATAGAGTATCTATGTATTAAAAATGCATATAATTTTAATATTGTTCACTAATTTTTAGAAAGGGATTAAAACGGAAATAACTCCTGAAAAGACTGACAGACAGAAGCCTGGACAGATATTTAGACACCTCAAGTAAAAACAGATGCTAACAACAAATTACAGTATAAACAATTAGCAAAACGTGTGGATTAAATGCTTACAAATGTAGCCAGAAGCCTTCTGGCTACTAGAATGATTAAAGCCAGGAATATGTACAAGATCTCAAAAATACAGCCACGGTTAGTTTTTTTTAAGGTAGCCTCTAAGTTAAGCTTGTGCTAAACCTATTATATAATCACACTGATTAAAAATGCTAAACATGTATTTACAAAACTTAAAAAAAAAATCTAGATTTGAGCTCTGAAAGTCCGGTAACATCTGGGAAGACCAACTGGAACTGAAACAAAACTGGTTAGACAAGAACAAACCAGTGTATATAAAGCTTAGTTAAAAAAAACAGCACAAAATTCCTAGACCAATGAAAAACTTGCTAAAACCAACCTACAACCTGCAATAGTTTAGTTTACCAGCAAAACAAAATAGGGTAAAATAAGAAGAAATTTACTGGAAGTGTGACCAGTCTCAGAGAGGAAACTGCCAAAAAAGCCAGAGAAAGACAGAAAGGCGATCAAATGAGGAGCAGCGAGAAACCTACTAGGGGAAAGATCTGATCAAATATGTCTGTTCCCAAAAGAAAGCAGCAAAAGATTCAGCTGCTTAATCCAGTTCTAAAGAAAGATGAGCAGATGGATGGAAATGAAAAAAGATACCCGCAAGAATAACACAGGATTTCAAAAATCTCTTAGGATGTTTCTATTTCTACATTGTCACCTGTGATTGTTTGCAGATGAAGAGGAGACAGAGGCAGCCAAAAATCAGGAGATGTGAGTAGACTCAAGATCTAAGATAAAGCCATTTAATTAAGTCACTTGATTAGCAGAAAAGAACTATTCCAAATAAAGCTGATTTATTTCCAAAGACGTATAAGGTTACTGTTCTGAACCATGACTTGCAGATGGTTACAGTCACTGATTTCTTTCTCTGTTGCTTCACCTCAAATTGCTGGAGGGTGCTTGGTTTTTTGTTTAGTTTTTCCTCATTGCTGAATGAGTTGTTATTATTATCACTAAAAAACAGTTGTGGTTGCCATAGCATGAAGGTCCTTCTGGCTAGTCAGCCTCAGTAATGAAACACTGCCTTTCTAGAGAAATTTTCCAAAAGATCTGTAGATGAAGCATATCACTCGATTATCTAGTCCACTGGTACACAGACTGTACACAACACACACAATCTCTCTTTCTGTATTAATGTAGGTGTATTCATATACAAGATAACCAGATCCTAACCATGAACTTGTCTTGTTTTAAGAATGCAGTATAATATATTTAAAGCTATAATTGCATTTTTCTGTGCTGGAAAGAAAGTGGATGAAGATCCAAACCCAACAGTGAGTTACCTGTGCAGTATGAGGAATCCACCCTTATGGATCTCACTGCCTATGCAGCTAACTGCCCATTTTGAAATTTCCAGATATTTTAAATCATCACTTAGCATATACAAAACATAACCAAGATTTTTTTCAAAGAGCAGTAGCTAATTATCAACCCTTTTCTCTTCAGCAAAACACCACAGACAAATCACTAAGAGTGTCTACGTTTATCAGTGATTATGGAGTGATCCTGCAGGCATTTACTCCTTAGCTCAGTACTTAAACACGTCCTGTAAGACTGAGATAGCACCTCTTGGCATGAGAACAAGCAAGCATGTTACTTAGTTCTTGTGTTAAAAGCAAACTCTTCAGCTGAAGGTTCAGAGTGACAGCATGTAAGAACCTTGCCTGCTCAGTAAAGTTTTTCTTTAAGTTATTCCATGGAAAAAAATTAATAATTCCAATCTGTCTCAAGTAATCTGACCAAACATGCAAACCGGGAAGTCCTTCAAACAAACAGGTTGCCAACCACAATTACAGTGTCACAATTTTATTAAAGGAATCTAACGGAAAGAGACACCAAAATCTACCACCACTTAATATGAATGGTGTAAGTGGGAATTATTTGAAAAACTCAGGCCACCAGTAAGGTAGTAAGACCATCAACATTTATCCCTGAAAAACACAGTCTTTTGAAACTATATGAAAGAGCGTATGTAGATACTCCATATTTCAATCTGTTCTGGAGACGTATTTTTGAGTGTAGTTTTGGAGTGGCTCCTTCAGAGAGCCATTATGCAAAAACATACCAAATGGAGTACAAAAAAATTTACAAGACTACCCAATGCTCTTACCTCCATCCCCAAGTTGCAAAATTACTGCTTGCAACCATGGAAACTGGAAAAGGAGATGCAGAATGCCAAGTTCTTCAGGCACTGAAGTCACTACCTTACAGTGCAGAATCCCAAGGCACCAGCATGCTGGCAAGGACCAAAGAGCACATGAGCCAGAGCAAGTGTGTGACGTGTTCGTTCTCAATATATAACCTGCCATGTGTTGTTTCAGAATCTTAATGGATTAACACATATACGCCAGGGGAAAAAGCAGGGGGACTTACTGTTCATTTGTGCAAGAGCATAGAATTCTCCGACAGCTCTGATTTGGCGAAAGGTTAAGGGCCAAAAGACTGTTTTGTGGTTTGGCTCAATTTAATCAATGAATTTAGGGCCCCAGCAAGTATATTTGTGAAATAAATCACAACATGGTATCAAGTAACAGATAAACTATACCAGCTGCTGAAAGACCATCACAAAACATTTTTCTCAACGTATAAATTAATACTAGTATTTTATTAAATTGCAGGAGGGACTATGGGGAGGTTGCTTTAAAAAGAAAAACTATTCCTTGTCAGCATCAAAGAACCAGCTGGTGACAAAGGGTAATAAGACTCAAGGTGGGATCAGATCACTAGGTCACCAGGGGACAAAGATGGGCATAATGCGTATCAGGCTGGATTCTCACCCAGGATGAAGAGGCATTGCCTGTCTGCCGTTATTTAAAGTTCTGGCAGTTTACATGGAAAGACTGAAGAGACTGACATGGGAGAAAGAAATTCAAGATTAACTCTGGAATACATCAACTACTTGCCCTACCTGGTCCATCGACAGAAGACGACAACAGATACAGCCAATGACTGGGAATGGAGAAAAGCCCTTATATTCTAAAGCTAACCTGATCTCAAACGTGAGACCCTTGGATCTACCGTGGGCAGAAAGAGAAGGGTAGCTGACTGAAATGTTGCTTCACTGCAGGAGGCGATAAATGAGATAACCCTGACTGTTGCTGCCCACTAAAGAAGAGTGCAGGTGAGCAGGAACGCCTTTATCCAGAAGGGCAAAACCTAGTTCTACCCTTTTTCAGCTGTTCTGGGATAGTTGGGGTGTTTCAGCTTAGGGCCAGTACCAACAAAGAAATAAATCCCACAGAACGCTGCTAAAATTGGATACAGCTGGACAAGGTAAGTACTGAGGTTGTCATCAAGACAGATTCCACTTAGCTTGCCTGAACCAGCTTCTTTCACGACAGCTTTTGGCCAACAAGCATTGGATTCAATCCTGGATGCCACCCCTTACTTTGTATTACCTGCTGGAAGAAAAGTTCTCAGAAGGCTCCATTCAGCTGCCATAATCTCTGCTCTATCCCTCAAGTTTAAAAGGGAGCAAAAAATTGACCATGGCCACATACAGAAATGAAAGGAGCAGCCTCTAAGGAAGATCTAAAGTTGAAGACAGAACAGATGTCTCTATGTTTACCTAGAAAACTTCTCAGTCAAATCATCGCCACAACTTTTGTAGAAACTGTAGAGACAGGGAATAATAATTCATGGCTTGTAACATCAGAAGCCTCTCAGTCTGCTCTTTCTCAGCATGCTTGACTCCAGATTTGTTTGTTTCTAAAGGCTAGTTATTAGGACACTTTGTCAAGCCCGACCTTCCTCTGTGATGACACAACACCTTTTGATGAGTAAGAATGAGCACTTCCTTAGATGAACAAAAATCAGAGATACTAGCAAAATACAAATTCTTCCCACATTACTGTATAAAACAGACTGCCCTGAAGCTCAATAGCTGAGCATGAAAACATCCGATTTTAGGTACAATAACCGATTCTCCTGAGCCTCCTGAAAATGTGCAGTCTACAAGGACCTGTCTTTGTGTTATACACACTCACAGTCTATCAGAGCAAACAGAGATCCAAATGCAAAGCTCAGCATTAGACTTGAACTATGTCAATTTTCTGACAAGTTCTGGAAGACCTGAAGGGCAGAAATCAACAAGCTGATTACACTGAGCAGCTTACGTATTATTTTGACCTGTGACATACCTTGCGATATCCTTTGTGATGAGGTCATCTCTCTAGAAATTAATCCGTACAGCAGGTGAAGGACATTTAACCGTTTCAGAACCTCGTGTGTGAGAATCTGGGATGAGTGTTTTCTATATGGTGGGAGAGCCTGCCACACTGCCACCCCTCCCTTCACCAATTCTTCAGAGTCTGCCTCAAGAACAGGCCACAACACAGGGCAGTCCCTTGTGCCTCCTTTTGTTTCTTCTGTCTTGCTGTGCAGAGAGATGTGAGGAAGGGTGACCACACTGGACCCGCCCCTGGAAAGAGGGAAGTAATCCATAGCCGATACACGACTGATTTAAGGCTCGCACTTTGGCTTTGCAGATGCATTTTGTCAGGGTTCTAGATACACCTGGCTACAACTGACTGCTCTTTCCTTTTACCAGAAATGACCACAGCAGACACAGGGGTCTAGGCAGTGACCAAGATCTGGCGTTGCTCTGGGTCATAATCTGTAATATCATCACAAACTGAAATTAACTGTGGCTGACATTAATAAAAGTGGCTGAGAACCACGTAACTGAAGAATGGACAATACCCATTGATGGTGATAACCATCACTAAACAGCTGGTACTTTATAAAGCAGCCACCCATAAAATGCCATTGTGCACCGAGTCCTTAGATCGGTCCTCCTCCTGCAACTAAAGATTACACTGCAGGAGCAGATTAAGGGTGCACCTCTACTAGCATTTTAGTTCAGATCAAGAATACATTTTTGAAGCAAATATCCCAGTCGTTGCTACTTACCACGCTTTGGTTCATATCAGGTGCAGCCACAGACTGCACAAACTGAATTCCTTTCAGATGAATCTGAAGTGAAACATGTGCCACCCACCACTAATGAGTGAGTGTTCAGTCCGTAGGACCAGATTAAAGGTAATCTGAAGTAACACCCTTTGCCCCTGAAATGTGTGCAGTGTGGACACTGGGTCCTCAGCACCAACTGTTTTATCCCAAGGTCCCCTGCTACTGCACCACACAATCTGCTAATGTAGATAGAGCATTAGATGCTCTGGCTCCTGGTTTGTTATTTGGATCAACATAACTGGGGCAAAGCTGCAGCTGAATCCTTAGTGACTGCGATGCTCAACAGTATCTGGGATAACACATAAAACTCAAGATTAAAGGGAGGAGGATCACTGGAAAAGCCTGATTCAACACTACCGGTTTTCATGGTAATAAACTCCATGAAATCCCTGATTTTACTCTTATGTAATTAAGAGCATCAGAAGCTTGTACAGCATTAAACTACTGACACTGTAGCATAGGTTGTTACTGATTTTACCCATTTATAAAGACAGGTGTTGACATCGTTTGCTGTTTGGTAAGGACGTTATTCTGAGCAGTGTTCCCAACAGTACAGAAGGAAAAAAAACAACAATAACCACCAAACAAGGCATTCTCCCAACTTTTGCACATTTCTGTGGGGAAAATATTTATCAAGTTTTGCTAGAGCTACAAAGAAAATATTCCAGAGACACTGGTGACATTCTAGCACAGAGACCTGTTGAATTCACTTTCTGTGCTTGTTTTCCTTCCAAAAGACAGAATCAGGCTCTTGTTTCTTGAACTTTATGTGACATTTCTCATGCATTCTCCTCTTCGTTAATCAGTGATGTTAGAAAGATATTATATGTGATTTTATCCACTCCCACATGTGATTGCTACAAGGAAACTACACAAGGAGAGTGAGACCTCATAATGACAGCAGGTAAACCCCCCTCAAAGACCTAAACACTGACTAGAATAGTAAATACTTCAGGATGGCAGACTTCAGATAAATGCTACTTTCAGATCTTGGGTCAAGTTCTACATTTATGTCTCAAATGCAAATCCAGCTACATTAACTGAATTGTGCAGGAAGCAAGTAGATGTGGAGTTTACTTGGAATGTCTAGTGCCACACATAGACTCATTTGTGAAGAAAAAAAAAATAGAAGACAGAAATTGCCATCTTGTGTCATGTCACACAAAAAGGAGAGGAAAACAGAAAAGTAGAATGGTGTTGGATGGGAACCAAAGCGAATCCATACTTTTATTTCATGAACCTACCCCTAGTAACAAAGGGCCCAACTATCACCACATGTGCTGCAGGCTGCACCAGTTCTAGCTCATGCACTGTGCCACCATTCAGCACAAGGTTTTGAGGTCTTTTATGGAAACCCAATCAATGATCCAAGGGTACATTCACACCAGTCTGACTAGTCTTGCTATGAGCTGCTCTGCAAGTCTGCTGTATGCAGCAAGGACGGCTCAGCCTTCTCCCCCCCCCCCCCCAACACATACTTCGTTCTACAACATTTGCACACTCTTCTGGCAGGATAGATGGGGGCAAGGGAGGAGCATGTCAAACACCTGTTGCTCCTTTGCTTCTCCTCCTTCAAGGCTTCTCTGTCCTTTCACCTCCTTCAGCACAGGGCAACATCTGGATGCAGGACTTAAGCATTTTTCCAGTGAATAAAATGTATCAGCAAGGAATCAAACATCGGGATTTACTGGTCAAGTGATCAGCTCTTCCTCTCAGCCTAATGCTCTACAGTATTTATGAAGCTTGGAGTTTTAAAAGGGCAGGAGTTTTAGAAAGCTCCCCAGAGCTAAAATTGATGTTTATTTCTTCTTGGATAAAAATACTTCTATGCATCTGAGCCTGTCCCAGATCTTATGCTCCTGAAGTATTATGTCACTGAGATAAAGAACCCTAGTACAAATACTGAACTCACCAAGGTGGTTTTTTTTTTTTTCTGTTAACAGTATATATAGATACGTTGCATACCTGAGACACAGAATCAGGCATACAAATCCAACGTGCATATAAAAGAAAAGCATAACCTAATGGGAGAGGACCTCAGAAAAATAAAAGAAATTAAGCTGTTCTGTTTCCATGTACTGTGACTCCCAATCCTGAAATGCAGCCTGTACAGAGGTATGTGCCATTCAATTGCTACTTACACTGAGCAGTCATACGGCAACTCTTCAATGTAGTCCTAACAACGGTGTTTTTCTCCCCACATGCTTTACTTTTACCTAGAAAGATCAGGAGCTTAAGAAATCCCCTCAAGCACACTGAACAAACTAATTTCCACCTCAGCTTCTATTACAGCTCAAGCTGAACGTTGGCTTTGAGTCAGCTGTGTGTCCTGAAATAGTACACAAACTGAGGATGAACAAAGTCATTGAGAATATTCTGGCATCACTTCCTTGCTCTCGCTGTGACCATATGCAGAGCTTCAAGGGCTTTCTTTTCTTATTATCGTTTTTTAAACAAGTATATTGCTGCCTTCAGAGGTCTGAGTAGTGCCTTGACCAACAGAAGGCAATTCAGAGCTCTCTGACTAGTCTGCCTCTCAGTCTGTCTGGTGACGGATTTCTCTTCGCTCTAGACGTTGGATGCCACAGTACCCACTAAAGGTTGACTTAACAAATTAAGTCTACTACTGTTTGTCTCTACAGCCCCTTTCTATGGCCCCTAAACAGGTCCCGACACAGACACCTGATAATCTGTGTGCTGCAAGACCCCCCCAGCAGCCTCCTGCTG
>NW_008824986.1:4659413-4659741 GCF_000699105.1 Pygoscelis adeliae | reverse complement strand
CCAGACAAGGGGGGGGGGGGGGGGAGAAGAGGGAGAAAGAGAAATCCTTCAGGTTTTTAGTAAACGACACTCAGAAGTACCAAGCCCAGGAGGTTTCTGCTTCCCGTACACATCGTACCCCGCTATTTTTGCCTTGCACCTTGTGGCCTCGCTGGAAGAGGAAGCCAGACAGATCTGCTTCATCCAGGACTCAGCCCTCTCTGTCCTCGGGGGAGGGGAGGATGCCTCCTCCTCTCTCTCCCGACGAGGCGGGAGCGCACCTGCGGGGAGACGGGACGCGCAGGGCGCGCCCTGCGGAGCCGCTGGCTGCCAGCCCGACCCGGCCCCG
>NW_008824986.1:4642887-4659002 GCF_000699105.1 Pygoscelis adeliae | reverse complement strand
CCGCCTCCGCCCGGCCCGGCCCGGCCCGTCTCACGGCGCCCGCCGGCAGCGCAGAAAGCGCGACCGCAAGCGGGGGGCAGTCCAGGGGCGCACCCTCCTTCTCCGTCCCGGCACTAGCACACAGGGAGGGGCTTTCTGCCACGGCCTCGCACGGGAAGAGGTCGGGCACGAAACTAGTCAAAAATAAATGAATAGCCCCCCACACGTAGAAATACACACTATAAATACTGTGTATGCCTAAAGAATGCAAAGGTTCTGAAGGCCTCCCTGGATAATCCCCTAAATTGGGTCCGCAATTTCTTAGTGCAGGGGCTGCTGTTATGTTTTGAAATTACTCCTCTCAATTTTCACAAATATTTGAACCCTTCACACAAAACGGACACACACAATTAAACCACAGCCCCCCCTTCTCTTAAGCTGACAATCTAGACTTGGAGTTTTCTAACCAGTGAAAATGGCTCAAGGCCCTGTCTGTAACTGGGAAAAGCACTCACAATTCAGACCCGGCTCCCTGCTAAAACACTGATCTCCGGCCCTTCTATTTGCTGCTTGACATCAACAAAAATGTAACTAACCAGTAAGGGGCATGGGCACAACGGCTGCAGCTAAGGGAACTTTTTTGACATAGTTGTGACTGTTGGAAAGAAAATATTCTTTTACAGCAACCTGGACTCACAGATTGCAGAGTCTTGTAGCAATAATACAATCATTTTTTGGAAAACATGTTATAAAATTGTTTTAAAAACACCGCTTCCAATTACAGTTAACAGTACCAAGAACAGGTTAACAGCATCCAACTGCATTTGGTTATAGTCAATTATTTACATTTTTCAAATACCCAGAAGCCAAGCTCACCTTAACCAGGTCAGACTGCAACAATTTTCAATTGAGTACATTGACGTCAGGAAAAATTACAATTTGCAACTTGATAGCACAGGAGGCTATTAGGTGCAGAACAACAATGTGCATCATTGCAAATATTAAATGTGTTTGCATAGAGTTTGGATGGACAAGACAAATGCATCAGAAACTAAAACAACTCTCACTCAGACATCTGCTTGCAATCAAAGAAATATCGAATTGATAATGCAAGCAACAAAAAGTAAAAAAAAAAGTCAACAGATTTAAAATTTATAGTATAATTACCTTCCATTTTTTAAGTTTCAAGCTCTACATGAGCTATTTTTTCTCCACAAATGAGAGTTAAAAATTTTCCTTCTATGCAAGAACAACAATCCCTGTGCATTCACTTATTTCTAGGACACGCAACTTTTAGGAAAACAATAAGGCCCAGGTTCATCCCACTTAATTCAGGGGGCTGAGCAAAGCAGGGTGATAAAAAAATGGCAGGGTCATAAAAAGGGTATTCCTTTTACTGGACTGTTTCAGTATGGCAAATCTTAATTCCTTATCGGTACCTTTGTTTTACAGTCTAAATGATCACTTTCTGAAGACAAATCACAGAGCTAGAACCCCATGTCTCTATTAAACACACCTAGACTATCACTGCTGCAGACAGACAGAGTGAATGTTACTGTCAGAACAGGTAAGTTAGCATCATGTGGGAGCAAATTGATACAAAGCAACCAGACTTGCTCTGATTCTGACTCAAGAAGTATTGGACTGCAATAAAAAACCCCAACCTTTAGATCTGGTTGCAAGTTTGTTACAGAGTTTTTCTACAGGAATAAAGGAAGAGGGCAGGAAGAAGGGAGAAAGTGTTCTTTGTAGTGCACAACAGTAAATTTAGCAGAATACAGCAATGACAAAGATTAGTAAGGTGCTTAAAATGGGAAAAAGAGAAACGGGGCTTTGCTTTTGATGGGGATAAAGAAAAGGTCTCAAGTGTCTCTTTTTTTTCTGTTTCATCAAAGGGTACCCAGAGCCCGAAGGCTTCTGCAGCTGTGGAAACAGCTACATGCTACTATGTAGTTTCCATTTTAATGACCATCTACAGCAACTTTTACCATTCACTGCTTTCCCTCCACAAACATATAACTTTTTATATAATTCAGATTGCAGCTTTTCCAGCAAAGTATAAAATAAAACCCCAGGACAGCTAGAAGCTGTCTGTTCTCTGAGACATAATCCTATTGAACTGTATTTATGTTTTCCCAAACTTTTAAACAAACAGTTGAGTTTTGACCATAAACTTGAGTGACACACCTTGAGAAGTGGCTGGAATGCACCTCTAGTAGGGTATAGAGCAACTGACAGTTTCTAGGCTTTGATACAAGAAAGCACAGTAATAAACCACAAGTATTCCCACGGACTTTGCATAAGCATTAACAATATATGCGTGGTAAAGCTTTACTCAATTAGATGTTTAAGTATTCCAGGTAGCCAGCTTGGATTTTTCTTTTTTACTTGTTTGTTTTCAGGGGAGAATAACAGCTAGAGGGAAAGGGAGAAGGAAAAAAGTTCCATCTTTGCAAGCAATCCTAAAGGACATGGCATTGGACCATGGCTAGCATTTAACTACAGTCTGCTTTTGCCAAGTCCATACAGCTTTCCAAAACATGATTACGGGCTGCCAAATGTGCCCCATCATTGCATCTCCATTATGTGCTTTTTAACACTATCACACAATTTAGAGAATAACTGAATAAAAAAGAATAAAATAATAATTAAAAAATCTCTTCACACCCATGGAGAATTCTACTTACTTAGAATTATTTTAGTTTTGCTAAATCACAAAAGGCATTTGGAAGTGCAAATGTAAAGATATATTCCCATATGCTCCAACATCTTATTTGTTACTCTGGGGCTAAATTAACCTTTTGTTTTTGAGAATATATTTCTCAGATGATTAAAAAACATCAGGAGAGAACATCAGTTGTGCATAAACCATAACTGAATTTACAAATAACCTTTCTCCTCCTGGGTCTGGAGAGTTAGTTTAACTTCAGAGGCTGCTCCAACATGCAGTGTTAGCAGAACTCCTTAGGGAGCTTTCTACCAGCTCGGAAATGCTGAAGCTCAGTGCCCTCAGGCCCTTCCATCCTCTGCACTCCTGAGACTCCAGAGAAAGGCTCAGGAGTAGATAGGTTGAAAAAATGTCAATCAAGGATAACAGGAGGTGCAGGAAGAGGGGACTATAAGCATTTACTTCAGCTTCTTTGTCAAAACTCTTCCAGAAGAGGAGGAAATGGACTAGCCCATGCTTCTTACCACCCCCTCATAATCTAAGTCTGCTGTTTCTGCAGAAGAATGATAGTCTAAGCATGGTAAATCTGGGGTTTAGTTTTTATATTACTGTTTACCAGCCTTCTGAGGAAGTCTAATCCCAGACCCATCCAGACTTGAGGCCATGTGGAAGCAAGGGGTTCTTCCCTGTATTAGAGGTCTAGGTAGGCTCTATCATATACTCCTCCTTAAACAAAACAAAACAAAACAAAATAATTAATCTAGTGATGTGGCCCCTTGCTCCCTCTGAGGACCCACTCAAGCTTTTAGTTCAGGACAACGGAGATTATTTCCCCTCTGTTTTAGGTAGTGACACCCAAGCACGAACGCAGTTTCCTAAGACGTTACACACACTGACAACAGTCAGCATGGACAGTTACAGGACTGGGCTTGAGTGTGCACTGAGAGAGGGCAGATCTGATGTTGCAGAGGCAGCCTGGGACAGTCCAAGACTGAAACTCAGTAGTACAGGACAAAATAGAGTTCCTCTCTCTCCCTTATCCCTGAATGCAGGGGCCCTTCATATTAGAAGACTTTAAGAGCATGTTAAGATTAAAAGATTGTTAGTGGAAATAAGTTTAAATGCACAAGGAATTAAGTAAAACAAAGTTAAATTATCCCATAAGGGCTCCATGTTGCATATGGCAATCTCACAGGGACAGAAGGTGCTCTCTACAGTCCATGAAACCTGCTTTCAACAATACAAAAGAACATGAATGAATGATGTACAACCAAAATAAGGACACGTGGTACTTCAGTTATGGACTTCACCGTCCACCCATTGTATGTGATATACATAGTCTCAGCCAACTGGCAGCATGTAAATTGAAATATCAGAATTACTCAGCTCCTGTCGTTGAAGTCTACTTTTTCCCCACAATTAGGCTTAGATGCTTTAATTGTGTGGGTAGATCAAAATCATTGCTAACTACTTCTGTAATGGATTAGTATATATTCCATTAGATTTTATCCATAAAAAATTCATAAAGAGAATAAATGCCTTGAAAAAAACCTATGTAAATGCATATTCTATACCCATTGAAATAAAATTCAAGTTGTTGAATAATGGGTTTGCATTCAGAACTGTAATGTACCCATGCCAAATGCTTATGCATTCAAATTAGCTTTCTTTCCAAAACTATTATATATTGTACGCAGTCCTTTTTTCTCTTTCATGTAGTAAGGACAGAGTTTAGCATTTCACGTAAGGTGCTTCTATTTAGTCATGTCAACATCTATTCTCAGCCAACTGTGCAAATTGATTTGGCCAGTTGCATCCCTTTTCATACTATCCCACACAATCATCTCGATTCTCAGAGATGGAGACATGTAACATATACAATATCTTCACGGTGTGCATTAGACACTAACATAGACCACTATGCATTTATTTGTTTGGTTTTTTTTCAGTTATTCACTGAATGCTAAATATAGTGCAAGACCATCATCACTTAAGAAGCCTTCAATGCACCAGATTTTATTAGAGCATTCTACGAACGATATATAGCACCAGTTGTTTACCTTATGAATTGTATTCCCACATTCTTTTTCACTAGCAGAGGGATATAAAATGCTTAATATATGCATACATTTTAAACAGCTGGGTAAACAAGAAACGGACTATCTAGAGAAGGAAAACACCCATACTTGTAATTTGGAATAAAAATTAGATACTCACCACTTTTTCAGAGGGTTATATTTCAACAATGCTTTGGTTTTTGGTCTAATCACATGTAGGATGTTGGCTTTTGCCTTCCCTGCTTCCATATTTAACCGTTAACTATAAGACCCTGTTCCCCCACTGCACCCCACAACAGAATCACAATTTAGGTGGGAAGGGGCCTCTGGAGGTCATCTAGTCCAACCTCCTCCTCAATGCACATCTAACTTCAAAGCTTGATCAGGTCAAGGATGGTAAGTCCACAGTCTCCAACCTGCCTGTTCCATTGCTTAGCCACTCACTATGAAATTTTTTTTTTTTTTTTTTTTTTTACACCCAGTTTGAATTCACCTTGCTGCTACTTGTGACTGCTGCCTCTTGTCCTTTTGTTGTGCAACAGTGAGAAGAGTCTAGTTCCCCTTATAACCCCTTTTTAGGTGCCTGAGATAGTAATTAGATGCCCTCTTAGACTTCTCTTCTCCAGGCTAGATAAACAGCTCCCTCAGTCTCTGTGTACATCTTGTGTTTCAGTCCCCTGACTGTATTAGTGGCCCTTCATCACACTCTCTTCAGGTGGTCAATCTCTTCAGTACTGTGAAGCCTGAAACTGGACACAGTACTTCAGATGCAGCCTCACAAGTGCTGAGTAGAGGGGAATAATCACTGCCATTGACCTCCTCACTACACTCATCCTAAGGCAGCCCAGTATGTGGTTAGCCTTCGTTGCTGGAAGGGCGCTCTGCTGACTCAGGTATGTCTCAGCCTGTTCACTTGCGCTGTCAGAGTCTCTCTCACAAAGCCTCACAACACTCTTACTGCCCTTGCTGCTGCTCTTCTCCTTCTACAGGCTGCATAGTCTGGTCTTAAAAGGGAGTGGATTCATTTGAATAGTCCCAGTTTACAAAGTTAGGTATACCAGGATACAATTAAGCAAAATAAAATTTTGGCTTAATATGAAGAACAGCAAGAGAAACAGCTGAGCGGTTATATATGAGTCTCCCAAGGGAAGAAGTAGCGGAGTTATGGCTCGCTGCATTCACAACCCAGAGAGGACAAGGCTGTATTAAGAGTTTGTTGTACAGCACAGTTTTGTATTAGATGTGTCATTTTTTTTAATGGTAAAAAGTTTGCAACAGCTTTTATTTGCTATATTCCCTGCTTCTAGATCCTCAGAACTACAACATGGGTAAGAAAGATTTAATCACCTTACAAGACCAGTTCCAAAGAGAAGCTAAATGGGAGGAACTGACTAGTAGGAGGATTTCTTCTTGAATGTGTGCCATTTTGCTGTTTGGCAAGGGAATGGAACTGGAAATAATTGCACCAAAGTGTCATAAGGCTTTTTCCCAACTACCCAAAGCACGCCTGCTTTATCAGGTATTTCCAGTATTAAGGGGTTTTTCAAGGTACAGGAGATTCATCTTCAAAATCAATGATTTGCCCTCTATGGCAATCTAATGGAGTGTTATATTTTATAAAGCTCACTAACCAAAATTAAGGGTAATGCCATACTTAATGCAGCAGTGAAAGTTTGACTAATATGAGAAGAATTAGTCTAATTTCTTGACAATTCTGTCCATAGCTACTGTCTCTGTTCGCAGACTGGGACATACCAGAAATACATTTTCAGCCCAGAATAACTCCTTATTGCCACTTCACAGGACAACATTCACACATATATAAAATGCTAATCCCAGGAGCAAATCCTCACCGTGAAGAACCGATTTCATGTCTGTACATCCAATTATCTCACCTGTAGTGTTGGCACCTGCATAACTGTTCAGTTTCTTAAAATGTTTCTGCCATCTAATCAGATGTTAATGGAATGGAAAGAACTTCTTTGTGGAATGAAATGAGAGTCACAGCAAACAGTCAGCTGGGGAAGATTTTGTCTGTCTGACTTTCTGGCTAGCTGTCGATCTCCGTTCCTCCTCTATGTAGATCAGTCAAAATGCACTTCTGTCTGAGTACTGAGTTTCAAAGAGACAGTGATATCTTGGAACCCCTTTATACTGCAAGAGGAGGTTTTCAATGGCAAACGCAGTCTTTGCCTCTCACTCTTGATCTGAGCTATTGAGCTTTAAAAGCCATATATAAATGGATCAGCTCTTGTTCTTTAAAGCATTATAAACGGTCTCCCTGCCTTTTGAGGCTTGTAAAAATCACCTAATGTATTAAAAGCCTAGTAGCTTTATATGCAGAAGGATACACAATGTAGACCAAATTTTAGAAGCTGAAATATTGGTCAAAGATTGCATAAATTCTACAGGAGCAATACCTAAATAGAGATCTCTGCAATGACATGCCATTACTGCTCTGAGTTGCTTATACTGGTGCTGTAAAGAGATCACGAGGACAAGTCTTGAACACAGATCTCTAACTACAGGAACTGGAAGGTGTAGGGTAGGGGTGGTGAGGGGAAGAGAAGCAAAGTGGATTTTCTCTCCTTTTTCACAGTTGCCAAAGACTAGTATTATTGGTCTCTCAACCACTGCTTATATACAAGAACAGCAGCCAACAGCTATATTCTGATCTTTATAGGGTGTCAAACCAACAGAGCAGGATTAAATAGTAGAATCAAGGGCAGCTTAATCTCACCATCATTAATCTTTGAGAAACCGCCTTATTAACTACAACTTACTCTTCTGCACCTCTGTCCCGTAGTTAGCTAGACACAAAAGATCCCAGTTACGGTTTAAGAGCCTGATCTAAATCCTCCTGAAACTGATGGGGAAAAGCTTCCATTGACTCCTCTGAGCTTCAATTCAGATAATAATTCAAGAAGAAAAAGTCCATAGAACTAGTTGCAACATGCCTGTCTCAGAAAGATGAAGACATATAACTTAAAGTAGCTGAAACAAAACAGCGCTGAAAGAGACATCTA
Source organism: Pygoscelis adeliae (assembly GCF_000699105.1). Classification (NCBI taxonomy): domain Eukaryota; kingdom Metazoa; phylum Chordata; class Aves; order Sphenisciformes; family Spheniscidae; genus Pygoscelis; species Pygoscelis adeliae. The sequence continues at coordinate 4,651,272 of NW_008824986.1, read as the reverse complement.
TCACTTTAATATTTTTTCCACTAGGTTGTTCAAAGAATGTACTGGTTTGGATTACACCCTCCACCCCCAGATTACAGTACAATTCTTCATTTATTTTGAACACTGTGATTCTGCCCAGTAGCAACACCATGGCTTTAATCATTCAAGATCCAAAGATCCAAATTCAAAGTCTGAAACTCCTGTTCCATTCTGCACATTCTCTACTTCTGAACCATACATTTTTTGAAAGGGAAAGGTTTTCCAGGAAGGTAAGACCTTGTGCCTCTTACAACCATTTACACCAATTTAATGACATGATTTAGTTATGCTAGCACAGACTGCCTTGCAAAGACTGCACTTTTGCAACACAAACTTAAATTCAGTGGGTTAGACCGGATTATATCAACACAAGGTTTCTACTGTCCAAACACTGCCCACCTCTTTTAGCGGTTTACTTCAATATGTCTAAGCAAATCTAGTTACCACTTTTTTGTTTCCCCAATGAGTCAAGACCTTAGGTTATATGCAGAAAGAATATTACCAGGGTTGGTTCTGATGGACATCTTTCTCCCCCTGAAACACTTTCTATAAATTCTAGCAAAACTGTGCAGCTGAAGGATAACGGTAATTGCAGAGGAACGCACGCAAGTGATCCATACAAGCAAATGCACACAAGCGATTCCAAGTCTAAGAAGCAGGGAATGAAGACAGTTTGCATGTTTCACCACAGGCTGTTTGATGAGACTTTCCCAAATTATGTTTATTAGGAATAGTTACCAAAAAGGATTCTGTTCTTTTTTTAATGCTACCATTCAAAAGCCATCAACCATGAAAGCACATCTTTCTTGCACATATTTGCAGTTTTTACAGAAGGTGTGGAACATACTACCTCCAGGAGCTGTCAAAGTATCCTTACAGGCTTGAAATACAGATTAGGCAAAAGACAGAGAGCTTAAAGGATTCAAGCTACTACGTATACTGTGTGATTTGCAAAGTATGGAGAAAAAGACAGCTCCTTCCAATTACACATACACAAAAAGATAACTGCAGCATTTAAATATGTCAGGAGCAGAATTTACCTTTGTAAAATTAAAAACAAACTAGAACCACCAGCAGTGGTTTTGAACTTAACCAGGCATTCAGGGAGCTGTAACAAGATCAAAAGTATTCCAGTGCCTTGAAATTTCTCATGCACTCATTGCTTGCCAAAGCATCATGAATTCTACTAACAGTTTTTTTCTTTTTCAATAAAGTATCAAGGCATGTAGCTTTTTATTTTTAAAGAACCCTTTACAGTGTTTTCTGGGTCAGGCAAGAGTCGTTTTCCTGGGTAAGGGTAGGAGAAGAACTACAAAGATATTAATCTCATTTGCTCCCATACATATTGGCAAAAGTGCTAGAGCAGGGTGCATTTTGTAGCATTATAGAAGCCTCAAGTGAACGGAATGCCTCCACCAACTCATCTCCAAAATATTTTTGCGGGAAAAAGTATGAATTATTTACAGAAGCAACTGCCTATAAGATTTTGTCAAACTATATCTGTTACAGAAGATAAACATTTCTCCACCATTCCAATTTAAAACAGGTGAACAGCACTTATTTTTTACATTAGGCTTCTAGCTGAAATTCAGAACTACAACTAAAATACTATTGTACTATTATTGTAAGAGAAATGTTGAGAGTTCCTTAATTATAGTGCTGCCAGTGGGAGCCACTGTTGCAAACACACAAAGAAAGGAGGATTAAAAGAACCAGATTCACCCCTGGAGAAAATCCAATAGAAACAGTTGCATTGCCTCAAGAAAAGCCTGACCCACAGGTATTTTCCTTAGAAGACTGGGAAGTATTTTTTGAAACCTTCCTCTTTATTTAGTGACCAATAATCTACATTATGCCTAAGCACATATGACAGTTGAAAACACGTCTCTGAAATAGAAGAGCCAAATTTAAGGAGTTCAAGTGTTAAGCAATAGCCATAAATCAAGAACTGAAATGTGGATAGTCATAAGGGCCACAACATACATAGCTGTCTCAGGTGTAAATGGTACCTGTTGCTCAGGACAGTTATTGGAACATCTGCCCATTTAGGAGCCTGTATAGAAGCACATTTCACCACTGACAACATGGTGAAAACAAGCAAGTATCTAAAGCTGAGGTACCGTTACCATACTAAGTATGTTTTTATTGCTGCAAATCATCATCTTGAGAGTGCTAGGCCCTTGCTTCCAAAAGTGTGAGACACAGGTAATTCCAGTTGGCAAGAGGATGCTCTGGGGTGACAGCACTGCTTTTATATCACAACTTGGATTTCTTGTGTTGGGTACCTTGTTGCCTAAGCTCCCTGAATTAACGGACATTTCAGAACTGCATCGTTTCTTTCTTCATTTCCCACCTAACAATAACAAAGAAGTGTTTCCTGATTCTGCATAGGTGTTGTGAGACTCATTCATTCTCCTTTACCAAAAGCAGAGGAAATCCCACGATGAAGTTAGAAACGTGCTTAGTATAGGATTTCAACAGTCTGTGATAGACGGTGCTAGAGAACATAAATTTAATTATAAAGATTAAAAGCAACAAACAGCAACGCTGCCCTTTCCCCCCACACTGCAACCACAAACATACAGCGGTCCCCCAATTTTCTAATCTTTAGTCATAAGCAATCATAAGCTTGCAAAGAACTAGCTCAAGCAGTTTTAAAATTTAAAATTTGCTCTGCTACATTTAATTCTACTGAAGGTTACTGTTTCACACACACCCCTCTGTTGGTTTTGCACAGTCCAGAACTTTGTTTTTACCTATCTGAAGTCAGCTAAATTAAATTGCCAGACTCTGTGCTGTAGTGGCTAACACACATGTACCTACTTTATTCCACTGACTGTGGAGAAAATAATCTCTGAGAGCGCAGTAGCTTCTTTAACCAGAGAGCTAAATTTACTACTACTTGTCTCATAATGCCTCGAGTGACACAGAAGCCCATAAGCAAATAAGCTGTGACTGGGATATTAAGGAGCAAATAACACCTCTACAAAGACATGCCTTCCACAGATGTAGCATTTTCTGACTCAAGCACATGATAATGTGCAAGTTAACTTTTATCCAGACCTGCAGATATATTCTCTTCAAGAAGTGAGACACAATAACACAAGCAACAGAAACTGGTGTGGAAACAGCGAGTTTCCAAGAACATTATTCTGTAACTTAATTACATTACACGCTATGCATGTTACTCAGAAATTCATTTAGAGACAGAAAATCAGGCTGGGAAGTGAGACTTGACACTGGGAGCAGAGGTGAAGAGAGAAATTAGGGTTCTTAGGTGTGCCATTTGTCTTAATACGTACTTTGTGATGCTGAGATCACTCTCAGTGTATATTAAATAATTCATAGCATCACAACCTGCATACATGTAATATTATATGCTGGCTTTCAGGAACTGCATTACCTATAAAATGACTTCTATTTTTGTTCACAAAGTATATGTTTGTCTTTGATGATGTGCTGGAAGGGGCTCATTAAATTACTAATATAACTATCAAAGCTATTAAATTACCAATTTTGAGGGATCGATTCAAGGCACATTGAGATAAGCATAAATCCCAAGTAAACCAAGTGTCTCTTCACTTCAATGACCCTCCTCTGAGGCTCTGCATGCTGAAATCTCTTTCTCCTGACAGCATTAACCCCTTCTTTGTATAAGCCTCCCTGGACAAAACACTGAAGTAGTTACTCCTAGGGCTCACGAAACATTCTGTTTGGTAGTACATAATGATGGGTGGCGAACGCTTGGTTTGTGTTTACTTTGAGAGCCCGGGGGAGAGATTGCTCCCTAAGCTTCCTGACAGGATGCTTATTTTTATTCACATTGTCACTATGTTTTCCCATGAACAAATATTTATACTTCAGAGGAAATGTTTCAGTAACATGTATCAGGCAGGATAAGCAATGCATTCACTTCCCTCCCCTTTATTATGAGAAAGCAATTTTGCTTACATGAGAAAGTAAATAAATAGATTCCCTAGAGATGCCTGGGAAGGGGTCATTCTTACAGGGAACCCGTCTTGAAAATACTGGCAGCATGTCACTCTGTTAGATGACCTGTAGAGGTTTCATTTGTAATTGCAAGAAATTAATACATCAGAGATTTATTGTGCAGAGAAACACACCATTCTTGTACAATCCTGTCTTAATTAAAATATTTTCCCTTCTGACAAATTTTAGTAGCATGTTATGTTCCTATCTGCATTATTAAAACGTACGTTTAATATATATGGCAAGATATAAATCCACCTTTTGTTAATGCTTCTGAACGTGTAGCAGACGGGGAAGGCCAATGGGTGAAAACAACCTAATTTCATTGACTAGTCCAAAATTTGAGCAGCGGGCTGGACTATATGACCTCCTGAGATTCCTTACAACCTGAATTTTCCTGTGATCCTAAATTAAGGAGATGTATTTGGTTTTACTAACTTACATGCTCACTGTATGAACCTGTGAAGATCTGGGTGTGGGACTTGGCAAAAGCATTATTAATATGCACCTGTAATTCAGGCTGGCAACAGCCCCACCTTTTTCCTAGGCTGCACAGAGCAGGAACAGAGAAAGCTGCCTGGCTGCATGAAAGAGTACCTGCATATTTGTGGTACAAGCTCGCTCTTCATCCCAGGATCTCACTCATTTCCTGCATCTGCAGTTAGTCTGTGTAAGTATTCACTCTTGAAAATTAGACTTAGCAGCTTCCATTTCTTTGACGCTTTGAAGAAAAGCTTGACATTGAGTCAAAAGCTACTATGTGCAGAAGCCACCCATTACACTAACTGCAACAACACAGATCCTTTATACGTTTGTTTTTATCTACTGGAATATCAGAACAAAGCTGACTAATCCTGTAAGTGAAAGGATTAATTCTAGGACTTTTCAGTTAAGACTTTCAGTACAAAGTTCTCCAAGTCACAGATGCTATAACTTTAAAATGGCTGACCAAAAGCTGCTGGACAGAACAGCAGCGGTGACAGGCAACACTAAGTGAAATGAGTCAGTTTTTCTTTTTTTTTTTTTTTTTAATTTCTCCCTGGGAATACTTACCTCACAGGAGAAAACAATGTTCATATCCATTTTTAACAGCTTGATCAAAAGCAGAATTCCGTTAAAGGTATTTCATGTCTGTCTCTTACTGTGGCGCTCCTGAAGGGAAAAGGAGGGAAAGGAGAAAAAAGAAAAAAAAAAAAAAAAGACAGAATAAACCTTACTATTTTCAACCTAAAATTACAACACATGCAATACCAAAGACATCTCTTATGATCCATTTTGTATTGTAAAACAGGCCTGCTTGGTCAACAAAACAGTCTTTCAAAGTTTCAAATAGGTAAATTGAATATGTGCATTAAAATACTAACTCTTCACTCCAATGGACTGAAGAAATCATGGGTAGATAGATGAGCTTTTGAGCGTAACTGAAGATTGACACAGCTCTGTCAAATAAAGCTTGTTCTTGAATAATTTTCCTCTGGATTTAGATAAAAAAATCACCTTACGTGTCAGAACCAAACACTGCTGTACCACAGTTAACCAGCTCTTCATAGGTTAGCTAACAGACTCTGAGGAGGGGGTTTTTGCCCACCTTCAAGAAGGTGACAAGACTCTAAAGTATGAGTTGACAGCCTGACAACATGTGAACTGGGACTTCTGTGTTGCTTCCACCTTTGGTCCCAAATGAAATTAATTATAGAAGTGCTTCGTTGGGTTTGAAAAATGTCTGCATTACTGTGGCTTGGTTCCCATCCAGGAGCAAGGCTGAAGTTTTCCAAGAACCTAAGGTGGTAGCAACATTGATTTCACCTCAGATGCTGCCCTAAAAGCAAAGCTCAATGACACGAGTAGCTTTCAGAGGTTTCATGCTAGCTTGAAAAGCAGAACGGAAGTACAGATTCTTCAGCTGAAGAGACTAGCGGCCTCCTTAGCTTTTCTAGGCATTTCTCCCTCCTTATCAGCAACATTTCAGAGTTGAATTTAGGACTGAAGTTAGTTTCTCACAGAAATATCCACCTTCTGTAGATACCCTGCACAAGACAACAGTGAGGGCGAACATAGAAAATGAAGTAATACCTCATTCCACCTTTGTGGAATAGGCAAGCCACTGGAATTGACACCAGAGCTAGAGGCATGATCTTTATATCCCTCTAGAAGTCCTCCCCTTCCCTAGAAGCACCTTTGCTACTTATCCATAAGCATTTTAGTGGCAAAGACCATATCAGTCTTCCTTAACTGCCATGTTTCATGCAGCTGCAACTGTTAGAATCTTTTCACCACCTTTTCTATTGTCTTCACCCTGACTTTCTCCAAGGCAGGCCCTTACAGCCTCCACAGCTCCCTTTGTAAGCCCTACAAGTAACAGCCTTATCCCACAATGAAACAACCCCCCAGATAATGAATTAAATAGTGGCATTAGCATACACAGGGGCTCTCAAACTGTTTAAATACCTATTTATGTGATACTGTGCCATTCATAACTGTTCATTTGTTTCCTCAGTACTGATGGCAGATTAGAAGTTATTTACAGCTTCTTTCAGAACATCCCTTTTCAAAAAAAAAAAAAAGGGATCTGGTTTATCTGATCATAAACTCAGAGCTTTCTCTGTTTTTATTTCATTGAGATCTCATACATTTCAACCAGCCTTTCCCTGCTTTGCCCTCATTAAAATCCACAGACGTGGCCTCCACGGATACACCAAGATCCTTCTCATGCTCAAACAGACATGCAAAGCCCTTCCACCAGCTCATTCATAATTCTTTTTCAGAAATCATTAATTATTTACATTATTGTCCTATTAAAGGCCACATTGAGACTCTCCTGCTTGCTGAGAGATTTTTTTAATTGTTATGCTGTAAAGTCAGACCAGTTGTTTGAAGAGTGTAAACAGATAGAAATGTAGTTAAACCTGATTTTCATCATTACTAAAGCATAAGCCCAAAAGTTCCACTTCACAGAAAAAAGTTTCTGGCCTCCATCCCCCTGCCCCTCAATCTTACTTCCGCTTCCTGGTTTTGAAGATAGCTGGCACCACAAAAGAAAGGTTCTAATCTTAATTAGCATTGTGCTGCCTGATTACAACTCCAAATTATAAACATCTTCCCTCCCGTGGTAGTGGAGGCAGATCTTCTATTTCTGTGATGATGACCTCCACTCAGAAGAATAGAGCAGCTAAACCTTAAGTGCAGCTTCCTTATCTGAGTCTTGAGGAGCTCACAGCTGAAAAGACAGCTGGCTTTACACGACTCTTACCCTGTGTGCCTGCACCAGAGAGCATCAGTTCTGGCCGTGGCAGTGCAATTCCTTCTCTCTCCCATCCGCTCCTCACCCAGGCAGGCATTACCTGAACCTGCTCACCCACAACAGCAAGCACCCTATGGTGCTGTCTGCAGGACATGCAGTAAGGCCACCGTAAGCTGAGGGAAAACTAAAGCCGGTTGGAACAAAGAGTAATTCAGTGAGGGATGTACTTAATACGGTCTAATTCTCCAAGGTGGGGAGCTTCCTTTAAATGGGCGGGAAAGGGAGGAGCAGGCAGTTGTTGCCACAGGGCAGGGTCCGGCCCACTGCTTCTCCCCCAGAGGTCCTCAACAACTGTAAGGAAAAGAAGGTGGTCTCTAACTTCATCCTCCTGCTAGTCTTTTTTGGAGAGACACCCTTCTTCATAACCAGCTCCTCTTGTATCCGGTTCTCTACATGCATTTGCACTCCGTACCAATTGTAAATTTCATTCATGTAATGCAGAGATCCATTAATAATTTAAGATTAAAAAGGAACCTAAAGGCAGGAATATTCCATTTTTCCTCATGCAATAGATGTTACTTTGCTAGTACGTCAACTCAAGTTATCTTTGTGCATGCTACATTAATTCAGTAAATTGCTTTTCAAACAAAGTGCATTCAGAAAGCGCCTGGAGAATCCATGTGAGAGGAAAGTTTAATTTTTATGGCGAATGTGCCAGATCAATATCCAGAAAGAGAAATACGGACAGATTTTAGTTTTTTCCATCGAGTTTTCAAAAAGAGGGGGTAGCCAGAATAAATCGTATAAAGAAGCCCTCTGCACGAACAAGTAAAAGTGGTATCAGGTGTAGTGATAAGTATCCCAGTGCACTATTTACACCGTGTTCAACCAGAGAAATAATAAATACATCTAACGGTATTTAATAGCTCAATAGCGTTGCAGCGGGAGCGCCTGCACACCCAAGGGAGCTGTCAGCGTTTTTAGCCTTACCGGGGAAGGGAACGGGACACCAGGTCGGGCCAGGCAGGTGCCGGGTCTCCCCCGGGGCGGGACGCGGCGGCCCGCTCAGCGGCCCGGAGGAGCCGGGGGCTCCGGTCAGGATCTGCCCTCGAAGAGGGGCGGCGGCGGCCGGCACC
>NW_008824986.1:4634310-4642155 GCF_000699105.1 Pygoscelis adeliae | reverse complement strand
CGGGGCCCTGTGAGGGGAGCGGCCGTGCTGGCAGGGCCGGGCTCGGGGGTCCCCGCAGCGGGGGGGTCCCCTGTCCCCCTCTTCGGTATGACTAGCAAGGACACATGCATGATGAAATGTTGAATCCAATTGCGGGATCAGGGTCTGTATGTTTCTATGGAGTGTGTATACTTCTGTGTTTAACATTTGTCTGCTGAGTAAATCACGCTGCACGGTTCACCTCAGTTTCCCCACAAAGAATTCTCATGCTGAGTTGTAGCTAAAAAGCAATGTTAAGCCCATTTTCCTACCAGGATGCTTCCCATTTACGCTGTCCTCAGGGCGTCTGACCTCTGTATCAATAGTACACTAACAGAACTTTAAAGAGAACAATAGTGGGAAGTCATAAGTAATCCAGCGCCGTACGGTATTTAAAAGGGTTGTAGAGCATATTGCTGAAATGCTTAGGTAAAGTTTGGGGAATGGCGCAGTAGCCTGGTATTGAAGGAATTCTCTGCTTACTCAGTGTCTTGGACTTGATTTTCCGCCCTGGGCCTTTCTGTTTGTGGGTTCAGGAGGAGTTTGGAGGACTGTGGAGACCAGGTACTCAGCCTTTGTGCAGTTGCCAGTACTTCATGTCACTCAGCAGTGACATTTAATGTTGGTTATGGAGAGTTTCTGACAACATAGCTCTTCTAGGCTAAAGAAAAAGTGAAACAGGGCCTAAAGACAGCAGGAGCTGGCAGTATTGCAGGTAGAGACAGGCTGGGCTTGCTGTCAAAATGCTCTCCTATTTGAATGGCAGAGATCAGGCATCTGGTTTAGGACTAATGAATCTAGCCCCCTGATCATGCAAACCAGAATAAAAGTGGGGTTCGTTGAATTTGCTTTCTTCTTTTGATGATTTTTATTTCATGTGCTTTCCTGTGGAGTCATGAAGGCCTGAACTTTACCTGCTGTATACTGTATCAATACTGCTGTATACATGCATACTGTATCAATACATGCTGTGTCAATATGCTGAACTGTGCAGCAGGGTGAATTAGCCTGTGTGGAACTCCATGCTGCCGTGGATAGACTGCCTTCAGCACGTAAATCATCGCTTTAGAGTACTGCCAAGCACTGGCATACGCTGTACTTTAACTTTGTGAAAGAAATGTGGGAGGATAATCACAGGATTCCAGGAGCTGGGCCTTTAAAATAAATGACACTTGGTATTGTGAGCCCCTCATTAAGGGAACAAAAAGAAAAAGTGTTAACAACTTGGCTAAATTTTAAGATTTTGAATAAATCCTGAAAGAGAATGACCTTTGTTGCATGTGTGGTACCAAGGGCAAAGAAAGACTGCTGGGCCATAGTTACTCTGTAGGAATGGAAGGATTATTTTGTTTGGGAAGAGTTTATTCAGAGTTCTGGTAACTCATATTTAGAGCCCCAATGAGGAAGCCTCCACAGTGCTTCCACAGCATTTGCGTGCAGAAGTGTATAGTTGTGCAATTTCTATTAGTACAAACAAACTGTCTAAATTCCTGTAACTTGTGCTGGAAACACACTATCGTTTGCAAGGCGATTGGAGCAGACAGCTGAGCTCACAAGGTTATCATCTGCGTCTGTTCAGAAGACGGCCTCAAACCTTGTATTGGCTAACATTTTTAGCTCTGCTAAGTAAACCCACATGAGATAAAAGTCAACCCACGCAACAGGTTATAGAGTTTGCTTTAAATCAGCTGCGTTTTGTGAACATTGAATGACTTGCTTCTATTTCATATATTTCCTTTAACACTTCAAAATGAGTTTAGGTTGTGCGAAAGGTTCTTGACTGACGGTTTTGGAAATTGAACTCCCATGTTTAATCCCAGACTGGGTTCAGCACAAGGAAGCTTCTCAATGCTACCAGGGAGGAAGCTTTGCTAGGCTGAGGACAGTCCCATTCACTTACTTTCTCATGCCAGCAAAGGCAGGATTTCCTATTTCTTCACTGACCTGTAGTTACTGGGTCTAGGATATTTTTGTTATATTAAAACTATGCCTTGGATACTAAGACTGCATGTTTAATTCAGAAAAAGCAAGTATTTTTTAAGCCATCTGCTTTTTAAAGTATGATTATTCTGTTTCAGCCTTAAATTAGTTAGGCAGTAGTATGGAAATCTAATGGTCTTTACAGCACACTTGCTCTGTTTTCACCAACTTTGATTTCATGTCGTTATTGATTTTTGTAAACAAATTCACTTATGCTTTTAAGATGCAGCTTCTTTTTGTGCAAAATTGCAGGTGTTGAAGCTATAAGCAGAGATGGAGAGTGTGATATTATCCTTCAAAGTGCATATGGAATAGATGAGGAGAAGCTGTGTAAGTTCTAGGCTTTCAGGAATGGATGCCAAAGCATTTTATTAAATTTGCTGTTAAGAATAATTGTTGGCTGACAGTTGTGTAACTTTTATGACAATATCTCTTGAACCCAGTCATAAGACAGACTGATACCAGTCATGATGTCAAGAATGTGATTACATTGCTCCCCATTCACAGAAGATACTGTGGTGACAAAAATATTTATGGTTGTGAGTCTTTTTATTGTTGCACCATTGTACGTGAGCTGCAGTTACGTTATTCTGACTATTCTGACTATATTAGCTCCAGATGACTCATGTCTTCCATTATACATCTGAGTTCTTAAAGGATAATAGATTTGGGAGAAGCTTTTGTTCTGCAGAAAAGTGATACAAAATCTGTTCTGTGATGTTTGGTGCATTTGTCCTCTTCAGCATGCACTAAACATATAGGATGGAGTTAGACTGCCTGAACTTTCTGAAAGTCCTAGCACCTGTTTTCAAACAGTGCCTGGAAGCATTAGGTCTCACTGACAGTTAATAGAGCGTAGGCCTTTGCGCTGTGGTGGAATAGGGAGTGTTTGTGCACTCAGTTCTGCTAACTGAGCTGCGGTGACAAGGGAGGTCATATAGGATGTGGTGATGAGCGGGTCGGGGAAGTAACGTTCCTGGCCTTTCCAGCTAGGCCTGGAAGCCAATGGGTCATGCTACAATTTATTGAGATGTTTTTAATATTTTACCCTCTATTGTCACAAATAGATGCTTTTGATATTTTACTCTCTATTGTCTTAGGGTTATGGCTGTGGTTACTGTAGACCTTTACTGCCATGTTGGACAGGAACAGGCTTCAGATAGTGGCATTGCATTGTTGGGTATTCTCTGACTCTGCCCACAGCCTCCAGCAGGCTGTGGCTGGCTCTGGCTTACCAAATTCCCTGTCATTTGGTATTAGGGCAGGTGGAACTCCTGTTCTCCACACCTCTCTGTGGCAAAGATTGTACTGGCGTTGTGGCTGCTGCTTTGTCCCAAGAGACATCAGAATCACAGTGATTTAGCTCCTGAGGGCTTTCAGAGCCTTTCTTGAAGGCCTTATTATGGCTTTAAGCTGTAATACAACAAATCGTTCCAGAGTAGTGAGAGGTTTTAGTTCTTTCCTACGAGGTTTTGGCAAGCCCACACCTAAAACACTATACATAGTTCAGTGGGAGTTGTGGGCAGAGCAACAGCTGAATAAAATGTCAGAAGGCATGCTATAAACTTTTGCTGAAGGTTTACGTCATCTTTATAGGCTGTTATAATATGCTAAACACTGAAGCAATCACCACTGTGAATCACTTTGTGTTCATACTAGACAAATCTTCTATGTAAGACTGGTGGAGGTTTGTCTGGGTAAAGATAGTGGCTTGGAAACTACCTGAGAGAGAAGGGATTTCACTGGCAGATTGTTGTAACAGTGAAATATTTTAGCCTGAGCAGAAACATTAGTTAGGTTGTGGAAATGCCAAATCTATAATATACAGAAGTCATGCAGAGGGAATCCATTCCTAATTTTGGCAAACCTACGTGAAACTCCCATTGCTTTGGGGCTCAGAAATAGCAGGATTGAAATGACAGCAGAATTCCTGAGGTCTGGTGGTTCTAACAAATAAACTTCTGTTAACTCTGCTTTGACAGACAGTTTCTGTTTATCCAGCATCACTCAAAGTGGTGTCCTCGTACAGCTCCTTCTTTTTAAATAACAAAGCTTATAACCAGGTTGGACAAACCTATGAAGAATACACTCCAAAGAACACTGGAAAGAGCAATAGTGCTATGGAAGGAGGACAGAGAAGACAAACCTTTTCCCTCATTAATTTGCACAGTTTCATTAAACACGGTCAATGAATACATTTAGCCATACCCAACTAGTCTTTTGGAAAGCACAAAATTCAGCAAGGAAAGCTTATATGACTTTATAATTAAACAAAATTGATCCAGGCAAAAACAGATCATAAGGTAATGTAGAACGTTAAACCGTCTGAAGCTTATCCATCCTCATGTTCAGATGTAAAACTGAGACAGAGCAAGAGCTGACCAAAAATTCCTATCCTATCCTGTCCTTTTTCTACACTGTAACTACAGAGCTCAGGGATGGATTTACTGTGGGGAAGGAGAAGGGACTACGTCCCTCCATTTGTGTGGGGCTGTGTGCTCCTGCAATGTTTGGTAGAAGGATTGTGTCCGTATAGTATTCCTCTGCCTAGCCGGAGTTGCAGAATTTAATCCCTGCTTGAAACCAAGGTGGATTGCAACGATGCATAGTGTATGCGGTTGTTTACTCTGCCAATACAGAGGACTTGCACCAATGTAGCTGCATTCCTAGCAAATCCTCAGTGTAACAAGCCAAGGCTTGTGATACCACCTGGACTTAGTTCTCAGCAACCTTTCACCATAACCTTTCACCATGCAGTGAATGTGAAATGCTACCAAACTAGAACAGCACAGTTTTACTCTGCTTTGGAAAGCTTAAATGATGAGAGGTAAGTAATGGAGAGCAGGCCCATAGTGAATTAAATGCTGGTTAGCTGAAAACATACATTGGACTTAATCAAATTACTTGTTTGCTGGCACAAATTCTTCTGGTGGCCATCAGTTTCCAAGAAAAAGATACAATTTTATCACCCTTCCTAAGTTTAGCACAGTTCAAACGTCAAATTGTTTTGTGTGCCTTCACTCCTGATCTTGAAGTCTGGGACCAGCGAGGAAGATGAGAATGAGCACACTACCTCCAACACTTACCATCTAGGACCAAACTCCTCTTGTGTAATATGTGTGGGAGTCTCTCATAAGCATCACTCTCACATAAGCATAATTTTTGTAGTGACTGTATACATCAGTTCAAATGCTGGTTGCTGTAAAAGAACTATGGTGCACATACTGGAGCTGCCATGTTTGCTCCCTCCCACCCCCCATTTAGCCTGTTCATAAATTAGAACAAGCAATTAAGGATATGAAATACGACTTGTTTCTATCTCCACAAATACCGCTCACAGTACCAAAGGACTTTGGCCAAAACAAGCCAGTCTGTATAATTACAGGAAAAACAGTGCCTTCTGATGTCTCAGATTACGATGTGCATGCAAAAATGGATACACACATATCTGAAATGGCCACACTGGCAATTTTGATAGTTCTCAAGCTGGTACAATATGTTATTGTAATTATGTTTAGTTGTTGAGTGTTTGAACCTCATGTAAACATCCGTTTCCAGACTTAGTAATAGGCTACCGTCTGTAAAAGGAAATTTAACTATAAATAGTATTTCTTCCTGCCGTTTAATCTGCTTGCTGTCTGGTTTCACTTCTTTGTTCTGTCTCCCATTTATCAGCTAAAATAAAATGTAGGCGTTTATAAAATTTTTCAACGCAAGTTTTTGCTTTTAAAAAGGCCCAAAACCAAACCTCAAGTCTCTGTACTACCTTCTGCCATGGGCTGTACTTATCAGGGTTCCTCAAAAGCCAAAGCCAACACAGCACAAAGCCATCTCTGAGAAGGCAGAAGACCTGAGTGTGGAGCTTCTCCTTTGCTGCATGTGCAGTTGGAATCCCTAATTTGCCATTAGCTTATGAGACTCGTAACAGTAGCGTTTGGCTGAGAAATCACCTTGCAGTGCATCACCAGGCTATGACCAGTGGAGCCAGAGTTGTCTCACTGCAAATAAGAAATGTCTGCTACAATGGCAGTTTCAGTAAACAGCCCTCGTGTCTGGATTCAGATTCTGACCTCTTTGTTCTAGCAAGATGTTGGATCAGATGAATGCCTCCAAATGGTCTGGATTTTAATTGTTTGTGGAGCTGGAGAGCAAAGGAGGATCAAGAAAGAGGGTTATGATTCTTGTATTACCTGTACATTTGAAGATTGTGGTATACTGCATGAGAAAACTTTCAGATTTTCTCTGTGTGTTTTCCAACAGGACAGGTATTAAAAAGATGCCAGATGCATTTAAATGAACCCATTAAAAATATAAGAAAATTTGAAAATACGGGGAAAAAGGGAAAATGAGTATTACTTTCAAATTTTCAGATTTACATTTTAATGGAAATAATTAAGTAAATAATGCCAAACTTGTATTTCATCTGTGGAGAGCTTCACTTGGGCTGGATATGTCTTGATAGCCATAGAAAGGTCATTTTCTGAATACATAACTAGCTCCTGTAAACATTGCATACTGTGCTTGGAGATTTAAAAAGAAAAAGCATGAAGACGTTTTTAGTACAGATAGATAGAAAATTTTGGCAACTTCCTGGGTTTTGTTACCAAGTACTTACTCTTTTCAGACTGAGTGCATATGCCACTAAACTCAAGAAAGTTTTCCATTGTCCTTAATGAGATCAATCACTGTCAAAGCTCCATCACTGTTTCTAGATATTGATTGCTACTCTGCTAGAACTTTCAGGAACCACCAGAATGTTTGGAGAATCATAGTTTGAAATATTCCAGGAAAATTCAGATGCTTTGAAATCTGAGAAAGGTACAGACCAGTTGGTGTAGACAATGTTGTTATTGTTATTTAACTACCAGCTCTTAAGCAGGTGCACTAAAGTAAACTTTCAACAGTTTGTAAAGAGTTAATATACGTCTTCGTAAGTACTTAATATTTTGGTTGAGCCATTACAGTTATAACCATTGATAATACTTTTTTGTCCACGACATGCTTAAAACTTATATTAATCATTTGCTGAACTTTTGAGTATTATGTTTGTATTTCTATATAGTTCAGAAACTATGAACTATTTTGGTTTTCTTTTAAGGATTCTATAAATTTAGTGATAAATTTCTGAAATATTTCTGCCCCTCCAACTATAGTCTACTATGAAGAACACCACCTTTAATTTCTCTGTTCCTTGTCCAGTAGACCTCCAAGCACAAGTGTTGCCATTTGACTGACATACACAGTTTAGAAATATTTCCTAATGTCTCACCAACCCGAGTTTTGAAAACTTCTTGACAACTTCTGAAAAAAATTCTTGACAGTATTTCCATGTTCTGAAACCGCAGAACAACATTTATGATGTGACTCACTGTTTGTACCCTGGAACTTGTCAGTGGTTAGGGATAACACAATCCACTAGCACTAGAAGGGGTCAACTGATGCTTGTGTCTCTCAGCACAAGTATGCACCATTTTGTTCAGCTGGGACTGTACACAAAACCATTAGCTGATACACAGAAGATACAGGGGAAACTGAAGAATCAAATCTGGCCACAAATTCTGAAACAGCAAAATAATCTAAAAGAAGAGTCCTGCCAGTTTAGATGGCAGCAGCTAGAGTTGCTGAGAGAAGTTGTTACAAGTTATCTGCATAAACCTCAGTTATTCTCAATTTCCCTAAATAAAACTTCTGAGACACAAGGCCGGGGGGGAGGGTTTAAGGCTGTCAGTGCATCTTCAATAAACAGTCAGACTTCCAGCTTCAGGGTTGAAGGCCTGGCAACCCTCGTACTACAGTCACCAGCGGAGCCTACAGGGCATCAAGATTCAGTTCCATCAAAAGGGATTT
>NW_008824986.1:4578671-4634269 GCF_000699105.1 Pygoscelis adeliae | reverse complement strand
TTCTGCAGAGCCTTATTTTAAGACTACTCATCAGCAGGTCACAGGCCACGTTACTGGTAGCAAGTCAGTTACAAGGAGCTACCCTACCAAGTAAGTCATAGGTAGGACATCAGTGTCAGTACTTCTGACTATAGAAAGTTTCCTTCCTTTCCACCCCTGAATCTATTTTGGCTCTTTGAAAGATAACATGGCAATCTGTCCTGTCATCTGTTCTATCATATCACTTCTACTGTTACATATTGTGGCTCCAAAGAACAGAAGATACAGTGGAAAAACTTGACAAAATCCATAGTTAAAAGCCAGGCTATTTTTAAATTTTGGGGTTCTTTTGTGGAAAATATATGACTTTTTAATTTCTTAGGCTGAAGCTGATCCTGAGGTAAAAAAAGCTGTAGCCTCAGTGACATGATTGGCTTTCTGAATTATTTGGCAAGGGCATTTGTATTTTGGTATTAATCTGGGCCATTAGAAAGAGAACTAAGTAGTTTGTGATTGGCCACTGTAAAATTGATTAATAAAGCACATACATTCATCTGAAAATGTTTGAGTTCTTAGGCTGTATTTCTGAGCTTTCAAGCACTCTTGTTAATTATTCATAGATAATTGATCCTGCTGGGAATTAAAAGCAAGGAGCACTGCTAACTGGCTAGTGAGAATAATATGGATTCATATCTACTTTTTAGTGGCAGAATGAGGCAATGAAAGTGAAAAAGCCCATGGCACGAATTGGTGGAAATCTGAGAAATTCTGTAGCGTGGAGATTTTTTGTCAGGAATGAGTATCTTTGATAAACTCAATGTCTTCAGTAGTTGCTGTATCACATGCCTGGAGAACAGAGCTGTCATTTTTGCAACTAGAAGGCTACCAGGAAAGGAAGTAAGTGAGCATTTTTGTGGATCTGCCAGGGCACCTTGTCTAGTTTATGTCTCTCTCTTGAATTACAAATAGTTCTGCGAGTAGTAGGACTGAGGAAGATCCAGTTTCACATTTGCATCTTCTGGGGATCTAATAGTGTCTGCACCGTGACCAAAATTTTCCCCGCAGTTGGGATATTCATTGGCTGAAATTGGCTAGATATTACGATGGGACTGGGTGTGTGCACATAAAGAAAGTGTCATGCCGTAAGAGTAATTGTTTTTTAAGGGATTCTTTTCTTACTAGCCTGGTTTTCTGTAAAATATGCTGTGTCTTACTTCTCTGCTGTGTAATGGATTTGGGCTTCTGAGCTAAAGCCCTTTTTTTTTGTCCCCTGGTATAATGCAGCAGCAGCAGCAGCAGCCTGCCAAATAGTTTAGGTATCAGTAAGGGTATTGCCATAGGCTCAAATTGCCGTTAGCTCAAATGCTGTTTTGGGCCAATGTGGTTACATTGCTTTTGCTTCTGGGGCAGCGTAGGCTTCCTGGCTATGTGTGGTGCTCATCTCCTGTCCATGTTCTGTGGGAATAACCGGCCCGTTCTTGGGGCCTTTATTTATGCTGATGCACAGTTACAGGCGTTGTCTCAGCCCTAACAGATTTAGCAGGACAGCTTCCTTAAGGAAAGATTTACCAATATGAATAAATGAAATACATTGAGTTTGTAAGAATTCATACCCAGACTTCACAAATGAGGTGTGATAAAGTCACTGTGGTGACTTGAAGGTAAAATAAGGTGCATCATAAACAAGGTCTTTGCTGTTTAGCAACGCCTGCATACATGGAACATTTCAGTTCAGTTCATTTTAAGCCCTGTACTTACTTTGCTGCCTCACTGTTCACTTTTTCCCTACCTGCAAATCATAGGGTGACTGTTTGAAGAAGATCACATGTCTCAGAGTGTGTGGGTGAATGGAAGGTTAAACATTTTGACTGGCGTTCAGGTGAGTCTTGTGCAATCAATCCCAGTGATACCATACTCAGTCAAAAGAGTTGACAGTCATGGGGAGAAGAAAAGGGAGAGGGAAGGTGAAGGCGAGGCTCTTGAATGTGTCTTCCAATGTTGCATTAGAAAAAAAAGACCTGGTTTTTGATTCTTAGCTGCGGCTAGGTCCCTAGCAGGTATGAGGATGGGCTGAGTGCTTGTCCAATTGTTCAGGAAGGCAAGGGCTGGAACCCAGAATCTCTCTGTTCATACTCTTCCTGAGGTGGCAGGCAGATGGTCAGAGCTGGGACCTTGCCTGTATCCTGTAAAATAGTGACTGTTTCCTTGCATCATCATAGAAGGGCCAGATATATTTGCTTTATGCATTTCATACTTGTGTAGCAAAGCAAGAGAGTTTAACAAGAAAGAAAATCTGGTCCTTTGTCTGCAGTAAGATGCTGAAATGTGTCAAAAATTTTGATGTTCATAAATACACAAGATAGCCAATGTTTAGATAGTCCAAAGATGATGATAAGGGTGATTTAGAGATTCTTTTCAGCACGGAACTCGGGGTTTAATGGGCCAGTTCTAGCAATGATATCCACACAAGTATCATTGTACAGTAATGAAAAGAGATTAGTTTAAACCTTAAGCTGGGAAGCAGAGAACCTCTTTGCATTGTTTTTCAGTTCCTGTTTCAGTCAATGAAGTGCTCTCAGCATATTGGTAGCCACTTAATGGTTTGCCCAAAGTTCATATTCTTGCCATTACGATTGGAAATCTTTTGTTGTTTATTTTGTATATGATGTTCCTGAGAAGCACTCAGTCAAGTGCACTTCCAATTACAAGTTCATCCACAAACCACATTTGCTGGCTCACTATCAATGTTTTCTTGTGGTGCTAGAACATTGGTTTTCCTGAAATGACTGGGCTTCACCCAATTTCTGTTCTTTCTGGCTGCCCTTCACGTAAAATTGGAAAGCAATATCCCTTTTTGTAGTCTTGTACATCTAAGATATATAGGTGAATGCCAATTTCTGCTATCTTGGAGTTAGTGATATTAGTGATATTCAAAGTCTTGAATGTCTAGGCTATTTCATATGATAAAGGAATGTCTGTCATCAGGGGACAGGAATTGCATGTCGTGTCATATATAGAAGATACCTAGGTATAAATTCTTTCTTTTGGACATTTGGGATATATGATGTTTGTGCAACTGGGCAGTTACACATTAAAAACAGCATGGTAGAAAGGAGCAGATCAAGTAGTTTTGTACAACTAATGTTTACAAATGTATACCCGATTGCAAAAAAAAACCCCAACTCTTTCTGAGGGAGAGGAGGTAGTGGAGGGTGTTAATAGAAGGGGCATGGGACATGAAACTTCATGTCTCCATAGACCTTTGGAGGGATTCCAAGAGTGATTTAGAATCTGAGGAGAGGTGGGACACAGAGGCAATGAGGCAGCTGTGGATGGCAAGGCATTCCTAAGCAGTTCTGCAGTTCTGCACAAGGAGTGAGAGATACAAAAAGAAAGGCACACAGGCAAAGGGATGTATAATCTGGTACATTATCCTCTTCAAGAGTGAAGGATAGCCTGTGTTCTCCTTTGCTTTCTAGCTTGCTGCAGCAGAGAGTGCAGCTACCTGAGTACTTAGCCGTCACAACTGACAGACAGTTACTGAGAGAACAGTCAGGCTCTGAGGTCATTGCATACCAGACGCTAGGGAAGTGTAAATACCGTTTATCTTAGAAAGACATTAAAGGTGGCTTGCACCCCTCAACCTGCCCTGCCCCTCCCCACCCTCCAATAAACCACATACCTTTTTAGCACCATGTACCATCACAGAGGGAGGTCTTTGATTACATTTTTTATTTAGTTGCACACAATAACTGGGTGCAGCACAGCAGAAAGCAGATATAAACTAACTAGGGAAATAACATAATCCTCCTCTGTATAGGTCTAGTGACATCTGCTCTAGTTGTTGCTATATCATGATTCTAAGGCAGCTTTATGGAAAGTTCAGTCTACTCCAATGGACACAGCAAGGGAGAGAGTTTCCTCTAAATACAGAAGCTTCCAGCCACTAATAAAAGTATCTTATGTAGAATTTAATTTAGGATTTCACAGCCATCAGTTTCCTTACAGCTGCCTCTTCCCGTACAATCATTAAAACACATATGTTTTGCAGATGCTGGCAGGGTTTTCAAATGCCTAATGCAAAATGGAAAAAGGACATTTGCCCTTAATGTAAACAGTCTTTCTTCTTTGAATAAAGCACTTTTTCCAGGGTTTACTGGCTCATTGCTTTTCATGGCACTCATGCTGCCTTCTTTCTGAAAAGTGTGGAACACCTGTCTTTTGAAAACCCAGTCTTTTCAAGATGTCTCAAATTTGACATCCCAAAATTAAGGTACTCTTCAGAATCCTGGCTATTATCTTTACTCAGCTCAGGTGACCACACATTGCACCATGGGGAATTTTCTTATTGTGAATTTCTGGTTAAGTCTTAAATCTCTCTCAGGCAGAGCTGTTACTATTGTTCTATTCCATATTAAAATACAAAACCACACTAGCCAAACCTAAGGCAGTGCTCACGAATCCAGAAAGAACATGGCAGTTTGACTCCATAAGCTTGATATTACATTCCAAATCCAATTTTTCCCAAATGGTATTCTATAAAACAGCATGTAATTTCCTTACTTACACACTTTGTACTTTGTGATCCCAGGCAGAAATAATGTTACCTGGAAAGAACGTACTTCAGAATAATGAGGAGAGGAACTCTTGTAGTAATAGGTCAGAAAACATTTGTGGCTGTGGGGATCTCTTACCAACCTTATTTTTTTCTCAGCGTTATTAATCTGGATAAAGCTAATTAAATATCTTAGGTGCACTGGAGATATATAGAACACACATATGTCTTGTACCTTTAGTAGCCTTACCTAGCACCTCACTTGCTTAATTACTGATGCTACAGTATAATCCTTCAGACTCACAAATATAATTTTTTATGCAAAATAGGGAATTACTTTGAGCTCAGGAGCAGAATGAGTGAAATACAATCCTACTCCAATAAACTGTGGTCCTTGGGATCCATCGGTAACAGGAATATCAGACTGAGAAGAAGATAGCTTATACTTTCCTCGAGATGCAGGTCTTGCATCTAATTCTGTTAGGACTTAAGATGACCATCCTCCATCTCTGCCGTAATGAACAGGCCATTTGAAAGAAGGCGGCTGAATGTGGTCATAAAATTTTCCTCCACCACAAAGCCTGGCTGTGAGATCCCTTGATACTGATACAATCCTAATTCCTGGCTGTGATTCTTAGGGTTTATCCTATATGCCTGGCTCTGTCAGTCTTCGTATATGTACATACAAGTTCTATGTATGCCTGTATGGAATATCCTGCTGTATTCATTTGTGGTTCCACTACATACAGTGTTATGTAGAAATAGACATACCGTAAGATCACAACTACATTAAACCTTTAAGGGAAATGATATGGAAGACACAGGTCAGTGATCAGGTAGTGCAAAATTGAGCTAAATTATCAGATTAGAATTTGGGTTTTGTGAAATATAGTGTATAGCTGCAGATGGCAACTTCAGCCAAAACCCCCTACATTTAAAGTAATTATGTAAAGGCAAAATAGATCCATGCACAGAGAATCAGTTGCTTCCTGGAAAAAAAACCACCAGCAATGCCACACTTTTCATGTGCAGATTTCTATCACTGTACTCTGGCTGTGCAGGTGTGCCATAAATCATTCCTGACAATCCTACCTACTATGATTAATATCAACTGAGTATAAAGGAGAACTGGTTATTTGGCAACTTGCACAAACATTGCAGCAGGGTAGTCCACAGTCTGGTTGAGGCTGGTAGAAAGCTCCGCTTTGTGGCTGCAGAGCTGCGGCCATCCCAATGTCAGGCTGGTCACTAGCACACGTGATAACAGCCCTGGCCCTTGGGATCTGTACCAGCAGAGAGTGCACACTGCCTTCTCCTATCTGTGCCTCTCGCAATAAAAGAGGCCCATTGGAGGAGATGGTGAAAGAAGCTGCTCTGGCAGCTCCACGCCCTCTGAGAATTTCCTCTGTACAACAAAGATCACTCACATAGTCAAATTCAGCAGACTAAAGGATGCTTTGAGCATCACAGAGAACAAATTGATCAGTGACCCAGTTCTTCCATTCCATTTGATTGCTTTATAGAGCCAGAATTCCTGATGCCAAGGGAATCCCTGGGGCCTGATAAATTTGGCGTGAAAAGAGATGTTTGAATTAAGCATTCTATGGATGAAGGGGGCACAACAGCTCAAAACAACTTTGGCTATTCCTGCTTCCATTAAGAAACTGCAGTAATATTTGGAGTCTGCCTGCGGGTTTTAAATGGAAAGATCTCCTTTCTCTGCTGTAGCATAATGCTTAATACATAATATATAGTAGGCATACAATGCATTGCTGATACTGTTATGCGTAAATCACCTTTTGTATGCAGAGCTAAATAAAGGAAGTTCCTACTCCCATCAGGCTTCTAATTCAAAGAGTGTCCAAAAACCAAGAGCAAAAAAATTCACAGGCCTATGAGTGGAGAGTAGCTTGTAGGAGTGTGTCCTCCACACATGGGATAGGATTTGAGAATTTTCCATTTATTTTTCAAATGAGGTGAGTGAGAAAGCTTTGCACTTGTATTAGTGATGCCCATATTTACTGAATGGTACATTTACGGGGTTTATTTCTGATGGCAAATATTTGTGTCTCGTTATCATAGCCCCCAAGCATGGTTCATTCTCCCTCAGTTCATCAACAACCCTCCATTTAAAAGGTCCCCTGAAAGCCTCTGGCACAACTGCTGCACTTACGGATATTTTGTTTTTCTTTTCTCTACCTCTATTTGTACTGTAGCCTAACACTTAACTCCACTGAGTGTAGACTGTTGCTGGTATGCTTAGGAAGTAGCTACAGTACTACGAATGTTACTGCAAACTACTAATTTCAATGAAATCCTCAATCATTCAAATGCATTAGCAACCTTATATATATAAGACAAAAGTAGTCCCAGTTGAGTGAAAATAAGAAGTCATAAAAGAGAAGAGCCTAGTGAGGTCATTCACACATATAAAGTGAACGTGATCATGATCATGATCATGCACAAGCCCAGCTTTGTCAGGAGTTCATTGTTCTGCCATCAAAAGCTATGAATGCATCCATAGTAATTTTCTGCAGCAAGCACTAACAAAAACACCAGTTTGGAAAAAAATTGGCTGAAAGGCTCATTCTGTGTCTTGGGAATGTGAGACATTACATCAGTCTGGAGATTTCTGAGGTTTCTGGAAGTTTGGAAACCCAAAACTTAAAGGTTAATACCAAGTTATTAACGAATCACAAATGCTCATTGTTGTCAGGCTTCCCTGTGTATTGCTTACAGCTTCCTGTAATTCTTCAGGACTTATTCATGGATGACTTATAACTCACATTGGAACGAATACCGTGTACAGTAAATTATGTAAGAAGATTGCACAAGGTGCCTCTCCCATGATGTAACTTACATTAAATTGTTAATCATAAACCTCTGGCTTCTCAGCTTTAAATAGCATATACAGCTGTTATACAGCCGGATGAAACATTGTCTGAGGAGTCTGGTGAAGTTGCTCTGTTCTTACTGACATTTGTTGAAAGCCATACTCTGCACATAAACCAGGAAGAGAGCAAAACCTTGCTTCAGAAATAAAAGCTGTGTATATGGGAGGGATGCTGAATTTTGAAAAACTACTTTATTTTAGCGAGGACATGTTTTTATTTGGTCTTTTCTGGACACATGGCAAAACCTAACCCTAAGGGAAATCATTTGCTACAGCTTAGTGGTGTGTTGTATTATTCTCTGACAAGATTTGTTTGCTATGTCAGTTTTAAAAGCAGTTTATAACCCAGCCATGTAGATCAAAACCAGAAAGCTAAAATGTTCTTAAACGTTCATTGTGAGAGATGTTTTCTCCCTTAAAACAAATCCTCTTTCCTTTTTGTTAGCTTGACTAACACAAACTTTTACTATAACGATGACTGGAAAAAAAAGGTAATCTTTTAAGCTGAAGTTGTGCATGTCAGCTGGAGTGTACCATTCCCATAGTGTTATTAATCATAAGCCAGTCTATAAAACAATATTATGTTTCTCTGCATGGGGTACGCTAGCTAGCTTGCAATTTCACTGTTTTTAGCCTAGCTTAGATTCTCCAGTGATATAAATCTTCAAGTAATGCCTATTTCATTCCAAGAGGTGTGTTTATCACATCACATCTTTTGTTTTATTGCATCTTTTTTCTGCTCTTTTGACATTCTTGTCCTACTGTAGGTAACTGTTATATCATGTTTATGGAAAGCAAAAGAACAAACTGTGTACTGTTACAAACTACCATGCATGTTACAGTACGATAGTACGGTACCTTACAATATAGGAAATAATGAGAAATACATAGGAGTGGTCTGGATCAGTTCCTAACAACCTGTATGTGCTGATGTGAACCTCGTTAGATAGTAACTGTTTCTATATTTACTGATGTCATGACCAAAAATATTTTCTTCCTTTTAGATTCAGTGGTTATGCAAAAAAAAAAAATTTCAGATAAGTTTAAAGTGGTTTAAAATCTTCCAGCCATTTCTAGACAGATCTGTACATACCCTCATTGATATAGTCCTATCCCTTTATACATATTTGGGCTTCTCCAAAGCCAGCAATACTTTTCTTTATGCTGGTCAGGAAGGGACCAGGTGTAATTGCAAAAGAATAGTACAATGTACCCTCTTTACACACAGTGGCTGTGCATGCTTTCTGCCATTGTCAGATGAGGAGCAAGGTTTGTATTGTGCATCATGCTGAACCTGTACAGTAGTCTGAGTGGAGGACTAATAGGTCCGACTGTTAAAGAGAGCTTCATATTAAGATATTCTGTTACAGCCTTATAAGCCAAGACGACATGTCGGATGTGGAGAAAAAAAAAAGGACTGGATGAACAAAATAACATTTTATTAAATCTGTAGACCCCAGGAATTGGGGCTTGCCAGTGAAAATGAAATTAAGTGCAAAACAGTTACATTTTTTTTTAATGATAGTCATGACTACAACCAAACTGTTTCCATAATTCATGAACAGAATAATACTGAAGGGAATGAGTGTCACATGTCTCAGTGATTGGATTAACACCTTAAGAAAGGAAGAGGAGAATTCCATTTTGCAGTGTAATGATACTTTATTTGTGACTACTGTGCCAACTTTGAGTTACAAAATAGGCAAAGATGTGACCCCCCCCCCGAGTTTATACTGTGTAGGGGCCAGGTTCTCCAGTCCAGGTGCTTCATGATGCTTTGATGACAGAAAGGTTGCAGGTCAAAATTCTTTGCTACTGTGAAATTTCTAAAATGTCGCTTCACTTTCCACAGCAGGTCCTCCCAAGCTGTGCTGTTTATCCCACAGGATTACAGAAACTAGTTTGAAGTAGTCCATGGACAAAATCTCTCTGGCTGTATTTCTCTGAAGGAGACTGGCAATAGTTGATGGAGCAGTAGATTCTTCATGAAGAACCACGTCTGCTCCTGTGCTTTGCAAGACCTGGTAGAGAGCTTGGAATTCTCTTCTCTGCTTTCAGGATCAGAATATGGGGACTGGGATAAACCACCTCCTCCTCCTCTGTGCTCACATAGCCTGGCAGAGAGTTGAGCACAGTTCTCTTTCTATGTTGGCAGTACCCAAACTAGCTAAATTTAGAAATCAAGGATTTTAGAGAGTAATTAAAAACTCTTCTGCAATAAATATGTTTTAAGAATCCATTAGCAAGGGGAGCAGCTTCCACATGTTTTCTATCAACTGTTATCTATGGTTGAAACCTGCTGTTTCTCCTTTCTGTCTCCTGCTGGGTACTGAATCTTCTTTGCTAGCACACCCTTGCCTGTCAGTCACTTGCCCAGGAGGCTTAGGCAGTGCTGAGTCAGACCTTAACTTGCAAGTAGATGTCTAGAGTTGTCCTCTGTGTCCCAGCCCGCTTTGGCTGGCACTGGCACGTTTTGCCTGGGGCTGCTGGTGGCTGAACTCTGTACTTGATGACACGGTGGAAAGAGGCTTAAAATATTGCAGTAGGTGCAAAAGTCAATGTGTCACTGTTGATGCCTGTAATTACCTTACGTCAGTGTAGCAGTATGGCATGCCACGCTGTTTTCCTCCACTGCAGGCCATATATAGCCTGTTACACTTTGATCTGCTCAGCAAAACAGAATGGATTCCTTTTGTCTGTGAACAGCAGCTGGGTGAAAGGAAAGGGTAATGGAGCCTGAAGTTATTTGATGGATTGGCGCTAGCTTTGAATATATTCGCTGACAAGATAACAACCCATATGTGTATTGCCAATGTCAGTTTGGTCTGTACTGGTTATTGCTTCTAGAGCGCAGTTGTGGTCTAGACCAATCCGCTCTGGTTTCACCTTGGGAGATGTGATTCTGGAAGGAAAATGTGGCCTGGCTAAACCGGCGTGGTGTGCCTTCCTGTGACCCTTTCATCACATGAGTTATTTCAAATAAGGCTCCCCTTGTTCTTGGCAAAAAAGACATATTCTTTGATGGGTAGCTTGCATGTCCTGTTACTTTCGAACGTGCATCTTCACATTTAAGGAGTTCCAACTGTGCAAATGGAGCTGTTTTGTACCATTCATCAGATGCAAAGCTGATTTAAAATGAGCATATGGAGGCATATGATTCTATGATTCTATACGAAACGCTTGTACTACAGTTGAATGTGTCTGAGAGTCAAGGAGGACCAACCAATTCAGAATAAATACTTGCATTTTAAAACATCTATTCTTGAGCTGGGGCAAGTGTCCATGAAGCTTGAAAGATAGCATCATCTCACCCTACCTCATCCCACATTTTCTAAGTAAGTGTTCATGCTTCACATCTGCTTTATTTACCGTTTGTTAGATTTACTGCATTCTTATCATATATTAGAAAAGAAACATATTTTCAGACAAACGTGGTTTTAAAATGGGATTATAATTCCAGGGTCTTCAAACACTCATGTTGCAATAAATAAAAGCAGACTTTCCTGATGCATTTTGCAGGGCAGAAATGGTTGTTACATGGCTCATACTGTATAAAATGATATAGAGCGATTCTCTCTTTAACTATTAAATCACATACCTAGTAATAAGCATAGATTGTGAATGCGAAATTCATAACTCTTACAGTAAAGTGTAGAGTGTGAGACATATTAAAATTCTTAGCATACCACAGGGTGTGAACCAGATTTGGAAATCTGATAGTGGTTTTTAACACCTCTTTTAAAATGAGGTAGATGCAGAATAATCTAATCAAGATGTATGTCCAAAGTATGGAATGAAATCTATGCTGAATCCAACTTCTTGCATTCAGGAAATGCACATCCGTGAAGCTCTCAAATAAAGCAATGTACAACCCAGATTTCCTTCTTTTAGTGGGCAGAGAAAGTGTGAGATATTTAAGATTCTAACAGTATGCAAATGCTGAGTTTTTGCAAAATCCTGCTTTAAAAGTAAACATTGAAAGCAATTGCAAGTGCAGACGCAAACGTGCCATCTCATGTGCTATCCATTCACATCAAGTCAGCTGATTATGAGTAATTATAAACATGCTTTTGATTGTGGTGGAAAGCTAGACCTCATGAAGGCTTTGTGTGGCTTTGTGGATTTGCAAATGCAAGTGTTTGAAACCACTTTTAGTGACAGCGAGACTGCTGCAGGACGCAAACACAAATTATGTTCTACCTCTGTGAAAATAAATGCGTTCCTCAGCTTTCACATAAGTTTGTTTTGACCCTGGTTAAAGTAGATAGAAATGAGGCAAGCTCTTTCCTTAGTATCCAAAGTAGGGAATGGTGGGGAGAAAGGCAGGCTTGGGCATAGAAGTGGTAGGGGAAAAAGGCCTCCTTTTGCCTTAGCAGAAAAAAAGGAGTTACCTTCATTGCTTTCTATCCTTTTCTGTGTCTCATTTTTACACCGTTAACCTGCAAATCTTTTAACGTTATATAGTTCACTATTTTTCCTGTGGCTGAAATTTCTCTCATTTAATTTTAGCTGCTTCTAGTTAGATGTCTATAGCAGGAATCAGTTGCCTAAACAAAGGCATATAGTGACATTTCAGATGCCCTACATTTTGTAAGATACTGACATAGGGCTGGTAGGTATGACACAGGACTTAAGGCAAATCTTTGCTCTTCTGGAGCAGTAGTGGTTATGCTAGGGCACCTCACATGGGACTAGACCCTTGCATTTAGTCCATGGCCTAAACAAATTATCTTGGCTCCTTGTGTGGTCAGGGAAGAGAGAGGCTGGCTCTTTCAGAAGATGGTTGTGCATGTCTGTCTTAGGCATCTAGACAAGTCAGTCATCCCCTCAAAGTCTTTGTCTCTTCTACCAGGGAGCCCAGGTGACAAGGTAAGTTTAGGATTCTAATTGGTGGACGGCAGAAGTGAGTTGTGGTAAATCTTGTCCTTTGTGAACAAAAAAGTACAGAAATTATGGGCTTTTAATATAAAGAATTTGATTTAATATTGTTGCTGAGATTTATCACTTATAGACGAACTGTAGGAAGTCCTGAGGACGAAACTAGCTAAGACTCATGTGAGTTAAAGATGCAACTGAAAAGCTGAATTATAACTTTTTTCCTAGAATTAGTTGGTATTTAAAGAAATACAGAAAGGCTTTTATTTGTTTAATCAACCAGGGCAACTTTATTCCACAGTGTTACTGGAAGATATACATATATCTTTTCATGTTAAGCCATTCCTCTCAGTTTTAAACTGGCTTGTTAACTGTCACCTGTCTAAAGCAGATTTGTTGCAGTTGTGATGGTCTGGGGATACAAATGAAGCATGATTTGTGGCAGGTAACATTATATTACCTTTTATTAGACTTGCTACTCTAGCAGGAGAAAACAGAAGAGCATTCAGCACACAACCCACTCCTTTAGGTTCTGCAAGCTTCTGTTTTCTTCCATTACTTCAGTGGAGCTATTAAAAGATACTACTCCCCTCACAAGACTAGCCTCATTTATTACTGTCTTAAGGAACACAAATCTATTAATAGTGGAAATGAGGTAAGGAGGTCAGGATTGTGAACAGAACACAAGATATAACCTTTAGAGTTGTCCCTGTCTCACTTCAATTAGACTCAAAATGATGAAAAGATTCCTTTGATGTTCTAAAGCAGCACAGGAAACACAGCAGTGGAGTTTAGTGTGATACAGTTTCCAGTGCCATTTGAATGCCAACGGCACGATTCTGAGGTTTGGCCAAGTTATTCAGCACAAAGCTCCAAGAGGGAGAAAAGGACTATTTATGTCACTGTCATATATCCCGACAGATTCACACAGGATGCAGGGTGAACAGACACATCCCGTACAGAGATGAACAGTCCCTACACTGTCTTATGGTGCAAGTGGAGGCCTGTGGAGTGCAAAGCATAATAAAGTCCAAAACTGGAACTTTCTCAATTATACAAATATAACTCCTTGCTTAATTTTATATCACCTTTGTTTGCCCTTTTAAATGTTCAGGCATCATTACTGATACAGAA
This sequence comes from Pygoscelis adeliae, assembly GCF_000699105.1. Taxonomy (NCBI): domain Eukaryota; kingdom Metazoa; phylum Chordata; class Aves; order Sphenisciformes; family Spheniscidae; genus Pygoscelis; species Pygoscelis adeliae. The sequence continues at coordinate 4,620,833 of NW_008824986.1, read as the reverse complement.
TCCCTCACGGTAGTTTTAGGTGATTCTGGCATTTTGAAACAAAATGAGAGTGGAAGCAAATATATTTCTTGCCTTTGAATTTAAAAGCTTAGGGACTTTTTTAAAAATAAATTTTATAGGAGATAAGTGACCAGCTTTTGGATTAGATTTGCCAATAAAGAATTTGCCACTGAAGAGACCGAAAGCATTACCTGGTGAGGCTCATCCCACAACAGTGAGAAAAGCCTGTACAAAGCCATCTGTAGGATATTAGACGTTAAAATGAGGTTTAATCGGCATGTAAGTGGCTTAATAACTGTCTGTTGGGTTTGGGATCTAACGTGATTTCCTGCCCCTTGGTTGTTTTGACGTTGGTGTTTTGACTTTGCTATTTTAAATACATGCAATGATAATGTTATTCCCTTAGTACTGGAAAATCTTGTGTATAATGGCCACAACCTACTGAACTCTGAATATTTGTTACATTTGTTTCTTCCCTGTACTTCTTTGGTTGCTTCCTTGCACATGTGGGAATATGTATGCATAGTTTCTTTGTTGGATTTCTTTTGTATTCTTTTCATAGACTACTTTATGACAGGTTAAGGTCTGCCAGTTTTCTCTGGACCACAGGGTGAAGAACATTTTGAACCATGAACTCAGTTACCTATGTGCTGTGGAAAGGCTGGAAAACATAATTTGTTTTGTTAAAATGAATTTATGACATTAACTGCTGTTGAAAAATCATACTCAGCTAATACTAGGATTTATTAATAAAGTGTCAAAGTGTGTAAGGTAAGTAACAGATGAGATAGGATACAGTCTGCTGGAAATGTCTCGTCTGAGGACTTCTTTTGACGATTTCATGCCATATTCTTCCATTGAGGTACTAATGATGCGGCTAGGTAAGAGATCTCCTATTGCACAGACTGTAGGGTCCGAACAACTAGGAATGAAAGATCTGCAGAATCCCCTGGAACTTACTTCAGAGCCGGGCCATAGCCGCCAGTGTGTGAGAGACGTCGGTGACTGCACAGGACCACTGTTTCCATAGGCCGTTTGGCATCCCAGGACTCTGTGTGCTTAAAGGACTATTGCAGAGAGAAGGTTAACCATAATTCCTTATTTTGAAGGTTCCCCTGGGAATACTGAATTAATTAATTATCAAGGCAACATAATGTTCCTTGTCATACTAAGCAAAGTAACTGTTGATTAATGTTTGTTTCTATCGCAGATCTCAGTCTGAAGGATTTCTATAATGCATGATCCAACAATGTATGTTACTGATAAGGTATGTGATGTCGTCTTGATAAAAACTTTCAAGCACTTTTCCTTAGCTACCAATGTTTTCCAAAAGTACAGATGTTTGTTTTGTCAGCTTTGAGTACACAGAAATGTTGAGGCACGTCCTCACAAAGTAATTTTGTACATTAGGTATGAATTGATTAGTTCCCGTTTCACAACGTGCTACATTTTTTATGATGATCATAAAATTAGAACAATCTGATACTGCATGTGCTGAGATCTATGACGTTCCACATTCCTTGAAAGGTAAGTTTGCAGAAAATAACGGTTGATAAATTATTTTATGTAATTTCTTCTGGAAACAAATAGAGAAGTGAAAAAGCTGAAATTTATTTTATTCAGAGCTCTCAAATGCCTGACTTTTATTTTTAATTTCAGTGAATAAAATAGTCTTAGCCTGATTCAGCTAGTCCCTTAAAGAAAGGTTTATGTTTTAGAAAATTGTAACTTTACAAAAAAGTGGATATGGATTATTTGAGGACTATTATGTCCTGAGAGATTCAGTAGAACGTGTTCTCACACTTGTGAAATCTTGGATTAGAACATGACTAAATGTTCTTTGATCTCATTCTCCATCTTCATATCCTAGTTCTTTCAGTTTATTATCATTTGAAGAATTTCTTCTCTCAATTCGTACATTCAAATGCTGCAGCTGAAAGACTGTTTTCCCACACATAAGCAAACTTAGGCCTGATTGATAGATTGATTCGGTTAAGGCTGAGGTTCAGATTAACACTTGTATCTATTAAAAGGTTAATTGTTTAGATAACAGATCAATTACAAAATTGGTTCAGTTCCGTGAAACAGAGAAATTCAGAGATTGCTTTGAAAAGTATTAAAAGCTATAATACTTTCCATTTTAAATAATAAATGGAAAGTATGAGTATGCCTTATGCACTGTATCTTTGAGGGCAGTAGAAACATGCAATTGAGAGAACAACATATGGCATGTTAAACAAAATATTACTTCCCTAAAATCTGCCGTAAAATAAAACATTGTTTATTATTTTTTATCTGGCTATTTACATGGCTATTTATATTTATTTATATTGCTGTTTCCATAGAAGAGAGCTTGTCACCATATCTCAAGTACAACCCTTAGAGAACAATCCCTGCTGTGGAAAAAAATTTGAGAAAAGTGATATATCTTTAACATGTAAGCTTTTCAGGTGAGATCAGTGCTGTGCATCTGAAAAGTCTTACAAATTCATTAAAAACAGTAATGTACAAAAACGGTTTAGGTGCAATAATACATAGTACTTCGAATAATAAAACCATGATGTAAGTTTTCTGGTCTTGTTATTACTTCCTTGCTTTCTCAAGCCGGGTCGTCTGATCTCACTGATTTTTCAAAGAATGTTGCCTTTCTGGTGAAATCTCTCCTTGAGCATGTAGCTGTAGTGCTTCAAGATGTCAGGAAAAACTACATCAGGGCATGAGAATTTATATACAGCCACTCTAAAAGGCCACTTCAGAAAAATCTCTCTGTAGCATACATGGGGAACAAGTATAGTGCAGACTTGCTGTGGCAGAAAGAGGTCAAACCACTGAGTAGTGACTGTGCTCATACAGTTTATGTTACAAAATTCAATAAGTTTTGATCCAAGGATGGTACCACTATTTGCATTATATGGCAATATATATATAGCGTAACCCTGGAAAATCTGCTACTTGTATCTGAATGTGTTAAACTAGCAGTTCAAGCAAGTTAAAAATAACTGGAATAACAGATTTTCATTGCATATGTGTAAACCTTCGTCAGATTTTTGTTTTGAACGCTTACCCAGTGACCTCAGTCAGACAATACAGTGAAATCTGCAGAAGTATTGACATGGGTTGTGTATTGCTTAGGTAATGTTAATTTGCTGTCTTTGGGAGAAGTTACAAATTAGACCAATGGCCAAATGATGCTAACACATAATCTGCTCATAGCCGCTAGAGAGCTATGTGAGCACTTGATCTAATGCACTTTCCTTCTAATCCATGGTCCTGTTTACAAAGGGTAAAGTTGAACAGAAAGTTTGAGTTTCTGCAGAATCAGGCCTTTATCATGCAACTAATGTGTTTTTCATATATATATATTTACATTCATATATATACACACACACATATGTAAGTTATTTTACATTTTAGAATGCTTGAAATGTATGATAACTGGTATAAATGTAGTGGCTACTAATACTTTTTATGTCATAAATATCCATTGGCACAAGTAAGGCCTTTATCTCGTATTGCAATTTCTTGGTAACAAATGTATCAATTAAAACCTAGGAGTCTTCAATGAGGTTCTACTCCTGGAAGATGGGAACAAATGTATTTCTCTGATCTACTGACAGTAGAAGATAACTCAACAGTGACACTGAAGCTATTGTTATCCAGAATCTTCATCCAAGTCTGATGAGGAAAGATGTAAGAATCAATGACTTGGTGAGCTGGAAACAAACTTCAAAAATGAAAGTGAGCCTGTTACAGTAAAATACTAAGTAAAGTGATGGATTCTCTACCTCTTGGTATATTTAATCTTGTCTGGGTGCCTTCTGAAAAATATTTGGACAAACACCAATGTTGTCAGCAATATAGTGGTAGGATGGGGAACTATATGATGTTTATTTCAGAGACCGTATTAAATGATCTTTGGCTCCTGCAGTCATGAACATTATACACATCAGGTCAAAGAATAAGTTAAAATTCATCTGGCTATTTTTATCCATATTGCTACATGTAAAATGCTTGTGACTAAGTGATACAAGGCCATAAAATTATAAAAGCACCGAAAGCCTTCAAAACCCCACTATCTCTTCAGTGAAGAGTTCTGTGGCAGACTCAGGTGCCTGCCAGTGACCGTGTCACAATGCAGCAAGGGTAGATAGGAGAAATGGGACTGGGCACAGTGTCCCCCTTCATTCACACTGCATAAAGCGTGCTTCTGGGCTCACCTCCAGGGTAGAACAGGACATAGCATGCCTTGGAGATCACTGAAATAACATGGGCGGGAGAAGATCTTAAGCTCAGGGATGGGTGTGAGTTGGAACTCATGCCCCAAATACAGTGTAGATATGTCTTATGCACCTGAAGATTCTGCAGGTTCTGGAGAACCTGCAGTGTTGAGCCATCAGCGATAAAATCTTATAGCTCAGGATTTACAAACCACTGTCAGGCCTTACATTTTCAGAGTAGCCATTTGTGTTTATGGTATGTTTGTCTTAAAGCACTACACATCTGACTCGTCGTAGTCTGATGGGCAGCAGTCCCGTGCCAGGTTCATGGAAGTTGTATAATTGCTTGCTGTCTCTAGTTTCCTTCGCAGACGGAAAATAAAAGATGGGTTTGATAGTGACACGAGGTCCATCTCCTTGCTTGAAAATGGCATCAACTGTAGCAATGACAGCCTTAAGAACTGTGGCTGGAGAATTACTGGCTGAAAGTAGGATGAAAAAGTTGTAGAACATCCAGCTATCCTTTTTGCCTTACAAAAGGTATTGAAATCCACATTCAGACAATTCTGCATGGCTTAGAGCTGGGGCAGCTGCATACGCAGCAGCAAATTTGATCACAGCTCTGGGTTTGTTTGCTCAGTTGCTCCTGGAAATCCATCAGCATCTGTAAAAATGCACAGTAGTACAGCAGATAATATCGCAGTACAGGCCACCTTGTTCTCATTCACAACTGAATGTTCCCATGTATCATCATCAAAAACTCATGGGCTTAATAGGAATAGCAGGAGTCAGAGCTTATCATAGCACAAAACCATGGTCTTGTGGTCATGACTAATAAACAACCTGTAACAGAACATGTGAGTCATAGCCTCTCCATTTAGCTCTGCAAGATAAGTGGTTGTTTGCATCATAGCAGCTACCATATAGCCAGCACAAAATAAGAGAAGGTAAAAATTGGTCATCTTAACTGCCACCAGAATAACGGGTTTTTTTGATGGGCTGAAGGTGTCAGCAGAGCTGTGTTTAGGTGAAAAGTAATAGATTGTGACATGGAAGGCAAGACTGGATGTAATTATTTAAATTATTTATTTAAAACTTATGAAATACGAAAGGTAACATCAAAGCTGTTCATTTTCTACAAACAGCGAACATGTTCTCAGTCTGCCTTCATCAAAACTTTCATACACTTAATGCCAACTGCTAGGCTACTGGGCTGGTTCTAGCAAAAGCTATGTCTTGTTCTTTTGTGTATGATTTGCAGATCCAGGAGTTTTCCCAGAGAAGTTCTTTTTCATGGTGGCATGGATGATTTAGTGGCTGTTGGCCTTCATGGCGTTGTCAATGAGATAAACACTGTTCAGACAGACTTCAGATAGCTCTTTGTATCCCATTTTTGGCTTTTGTTTCTTAAATTTTTATGTATTCTCTGTTTTGTTTTTCTTGCCACTGACTGGGGAACCTGAACTCTTCCAGTGACAGCTATGTCGGCGGGAGGTTGTTGGCTGCACCTGCCTGAGATGCTTGCATAGTGGGGCTGGGAACTCAACATTGTGTGAAAATCTCCTCAGTACTTTAAAAGGAATTTCATCTAACAGGAAAATCAGTTATTTATCCCAACTTTATGCTCTGCAGCAGAGGGTCCTTGGAGAGGGAGTGAAGGTCTGCAAGACTGAACCAGTACTTGATTTGCTTTAATTTTCTACACGAGTGTAAAGTTTTTCAGAACAACAGCCAAAGACCAGCCACATAATAGTCAATGGTGCAGGTTCTTAGGGCATCCTCTGAATTATTCCTTGTCCTATAAACAAGCACCCAGTCTCCCTCCACAGCACCGTGCTTTTGACCAAAGGAATAGCATACTAGTATAGAAACAGTTCCAGGAGCTTACTGTTTTTGATGGCTTTAGTAGTATGTTCACGAGTTACATATCTCTCCAGTTGCCTTACTCAGTGACTTTACTTGGCTGCAGCTTGCAGAAGTAAAGGTTGTTGAACATTATGCCAAGTATGTTCGAATGAATTACTTTCTCTCAGGGAGCCATTTCTGCATTTATACACAAGAATTGAACCAAATTTTCCCATAATACCTCAATAAGAAAAAAATGCTATTTCTCTGCTTGTTCTCCAACTGTAAGTTGCTAAAGATGTTATTTGCAAGTTTGTGTATAACTCTTGCCTTTAGGAAAATTTTCCCCTCTTTTTTCTGTTGCATAGCTGAGAACCATGGAAACAAATGAAGAATACCTTTTGTATCCATTCACTGCTACTCAGATATTCATTTTTGTTACATGCCACATTAATTCTTAAGGGTTGGGATTCATTGCACTAGCAAGAGTTGTTATAAATGTGCTTTACTGAGTATTTATTACCTCTTGTATGGATTTCATATGCATAGATGCATATGCAGTATGCCTATGTATAAATTATGACTAAAGTATAGATGCCCTGATATTTGTTCAGATACTTGGAAATCCAAGGAAAATCATGTATTCCTAGTGATATTACTTCACCTGTTTCTATGCCTTACAGTAGATTGTTTTATTGTTGGTATTCCACATTGTGAAAACAGTATATTGTTTAGGCAGCTATTGCAGGAATCAACTAAATGTGGATCAAATGATGACTGTCCTATCTAACTGCTAAATAGAAAATAAATGTAGCCTAGTTAAGCAGCATTTTGGTAGAAGACAATATTAGTGTTGGCCTCTGGTCCTTAATTTATTTATTCTTGTTTTACCAAGAGACTACACATCAGAGAGGTTCCCTCCATGCGCCATCTGTTTCCTTGCAATTGGGAATGGTAGAATAATTTTCTGAAGAATTGCTGACAAGATGTGGCAAGGGAACAGTAATCCGTAAGGATGAGATTTCTCATTAAAGTCACTCAGCTCATCTGTGATACAGCAAGCTCTTGATTTACCCTGGTCACTTCTGGAGCAGGGAGGACAGTGACTAGTAAGTCACATTTTTTATTGCATAGACTAATGGAGAGGTTCTTTACAGTAACTGGGATTGCTGTCAGATCAGTTTTCTTGGCACAAACACACTTATCTAAGTAAGAGTATTCTAGTTAGTTTATCATGATAACAGATGTGACCGTAGATGCCTCTTGACCTTAGTTACTTCGCGATGTCTTAATGTTGGCTGCCTGTTGTCACATCACTCCTTAGGCTTTTGCTAGGAAGAGCAGGTGGACTGCACAAGGCCCCTCATGAATTAGAGCAGACCTCTCTTTTTGGCCTTGTGGTAGAGATCTTAAATTTTTTTTCTGTGTGTGCCTCCTGGTCTTCTCTCTTGAACAGAACCTTAGTGCAGATCATTGCTTCTGCTCTTGCTGAGTGGCCAGTTTATGGCATATTGGCACAGCTGGACATAGCCAGCTGACAATAGTTGCAAGCAATGGAAATTGCTCTAGGACAATTTAAAAATTAAATATCTGCCACAGAAGCTTGGGTGGGGTGGAGAGGGCAAGGAATACTATGATAGAAATGAGAGACAGAATCACAGACATGGTGGTCAGAAGGGATCCTGCAGGTCATCTAGTCCAGCCTCCTGATTAAAGCAGCACTATATACCTTGGAGGGCTGAGAGCACAGAGGAGCATACGTAGGTAGGAAGTATACCTGGACTAAAACAGAAGGAGGAGATGTTCTCTTCCAGTTGAGGAACCATGTCTTTCCACAGTAAAATGAAAGCTACTTTTAAGTTATGATCAGCTCTTCCCCAACCCTCTATTTCTATACATCAGTATTTCACCATAAATACCAGCAGTCTTTCCAAAAGGGTCCTCAAAGGACTTGAAAGTATAGAGTAAGTTAAGCTTCTACATAATGTGAAAAAAGAAGAATCCTATATAATGTGGAAAAAAGAAGAATCCATGATTATTGTGTAAATCACTGGCTGGAATAAAGGAGTTATTTCTCCTTCTCTGATAAAAGGCAGCTGCTTTGCTCATTTTTTATTGTTAGTGTATAAGTTGCCTTGGGACAGAGGTCTTTTCCTACCTTACAGAAATCTGAGTAAAGAAGTGTAAAAGCTAGTCGGCTTTCAAGCAGAATCATGTTTAGTGTTGAGCTGCCAGTATTGCCAGGTGAATTTCAGATCTGGAAGTCTGTGTTCCTTCTGGCTTATCCATTGTTATCCATTATCTCATTAAAAAGAGAAAAACAAATGAAAAATCTAAGGTTGGAATTTCAGCCCAAGTCCTGAACAGACTAAAAGGTGTGCTTAGTTTCATGTAGAAATGTAGTTAAATGAGCTTAGGACATGATTCCAGCCCAATTTATGTGGTTGGAAGAGCACTTCCTTAATTATTCATGCTGACAGTTGGTGATGGAATGCTATACGGTTTTAACAGGAGTGACAGTCTGCTATTTGTCTTACCTGGCAGATCTGAAAAATAAATAATTTTTCATAATGTTTCACTCCAAACTTTGCTTTTAACAGTGGTTATTCTACCCCTTCCTTCTCCCAGATGCTCCAAAGAAAATGTGAAAATGCAACTGGAGACTATAAGAAAGTCAAGATCACAGCACAAGGTAGAATATCTAATCGAAGTAGCTGTTGGTAGTTGAAAGGATACATGCTTTCAAGCAGTGAGAGCCCCAGCTCTGTCATGAGGTGGTGGATGTACTGACCCACATTAAGGTGTTCTGCTTTGCTTCCTGGCAATGCACATTTGCTTTGGTTTTGTTGCCAACCCTCTAGTTGGGATCCTCTGGAAATAGGAGCCTCGAGGAACAGCATGGTTGGCTTGAAAGATTATTTTGTTGCGATTGCTAAACCAGCTGCACTCTTCTACCAGCTCACCAAGTCAGATTCACATAAGCATGCTCCAGTGCATAATCACACTTGTAAGATGCTAAATTCAGCCAACCGTCTCTTCGCTCTTCAAGGGCTGAGATAAAGAGGAGTGTGAGTGGCAGATACTGGAGGAAGAGACTAGCAGATCACAGAAAACCAGACTAACTGCTGAGTTCCGAGTCACTTAGTCAGAACCACTTAGTACCACCTTAATAATTCAGTAAGACCAAGGATATTTTGAGCTAGGTGAATAGAAATGGAAGATTGTAGAGTAGTCACCCCAATATCCCTCTCTCACAAATATGAAACATTAGAGCAAAATTTGGTTGTATCACTCCAAGTAACTCCTAATAAGCGACTTAAGAGGATGTTCCCAGAGAAAGTTCTACAGTCCAACTATCTCTGGCATGGTCTTTCTAAGATGGTCGCTGCTGCCTGGCTGTTTCCCGTTGGCTCTTCCTCCAAGCAGACAAGCTACACGTATGTGTGACCTTAGCTTGGAATCTATGCTAGCTGTTTTCTAGAATACAAGCTCCTTGAATTGAGAGTCATAACTCTCTTGCAAGATAATAATACAAAACATCTGAGTCAGCCCAACAACTTCTCTTGGCTAACACCGTGTAAACAGAAAAATCCATTTCTGTTGGCTGTAATATTGCCAAAGTTCATTAGAGTCAGTGCACAGACACTTGAACATGCTGGTAACATGCAGCTATGAAAGACTGGTAATTTTTTTAACAAAAAAAAGGGAAAACATTTAAGACATTGTATACGAAGATGAAAGATGCATGGTTTAAATTGAAAGCTATAGGGGTAACATTGGAATGAAGGTAATGTGTCTAAAGAATGGATTAGTAACAAATGATTTTTGCCAACTGTTTGACTTTTTTTCAGAAGTGAAAGGCATAACTACCTATTTGCAAATACATAATTCTAACTTGTCCATAAATGCATAAACTGTCTATGTAAATTACATATGGATTGTCCAAAACGAAATTCTCTCTGTGTCTTTGATCACTTGCATTTACAATCCTCAGTATTTCCAGTGAGTCTGCTAAGGAAACCTCTGTCCTGAAAGAATATACTTCCTACGTTTGAACTCATATTGTGAAGTAAAAATAAACAAAAAATAGCTCTATACTTCCGATATTTAACCATCTTCAGATTTTTTTCATCAGGGACACAATCTGAAAACTTACTACCTCTTATGTGATCATAGCTATGTGTATATTTGCAAGTTACATGAGGTCTCAGGAGCCCTGAAATCATCGTACAGGTGAAAGTTTAAGAATAAGACAGTGGTCACTGACAGTGTGTTTATCATCATGGATCCTTCTGCTATTTTTTACTTGTCTTGCATAGGCAGTGAAAAGGCTGAGAAGAACAGCTGGTGATTTCATCTCTGTAACTGGGCCCCTCCTCATGACAGGATCCTTATCTATACTGAAAGAGGGGAAGCTACCGCTGTTACAAATGTGCTCATTAAACCAGGCTGATGCTTTCATTCAAAAAATATTTGCATGTATTTGGATGTTTTTCTTGATGTATTTTTGTCCTGTGTTGGTGGATGCATGCACACAAATACATGCAAAGCTTAAATGCACTTGCGGAAAGCCCCCAAAATGCAAAGCTTACAGTTTTTGAAGCTAGATGTTAGTCTCATATTTGACAGTGAATATTTAGATACATACTGAAAAGGAACACATTCACATTGCCTTTCATCTTAATAAACATGGTCCTTTTTATCCTATGTTTTGTGATGACTATCAAATGATAAGGGAATCAAGAGAAATGTCTGCATTCTGAGAACGTGCTGAATAACCGATGCAAGAAAAAGCAGTTTTGAAGAGATTTGCAAATGAAAGGTCACATGGCAGTATGGCAACTTGTTTAATGTACGAAGAATAAGATAATTTAACATGCTTCTCAAGGATTCTGAAAAAAGGCCTAGTGTTCCTCTGTGCCTGGTGTTATGGCATTGTATTTGGAGGCCTTTTAAAACAAAGACCTAGCATTATTTAAGCAAATCTGTCCCATCCTGATGTTCATCACTAAGACGACTTAGAGGGTTACTTCAGAAATTGACATGGACTATAACAAGCATTTAATGTTTATGCAGAAGGCTCTACCTCATACCAAATGTGCACATTGACAAATATATTATAGTGTTAGCTTATTATCACGCATCAGCAGTTACTGGAGTTTGGGCTTTGATAGCTGTTGGAGAGAGGGGTTCTAGCCATTTATTGTCTCCACAGCAGAGGGATTCCGAGTGTTACCCTTGGCACTTGCTAAAGCATTGACTGGCTCCCACTTTGATACCCCATGCAAGTCAGAAGGCATTTTTCCCATGCTGCAGCTTTGCTTAGGTTCTCCCAGTCCTTCAGTTTACAGTAAGGAGGCTTAAAGGGAGTCACGGTTTGCTTTTACCTGAAAATGCCTGCAAGAGATTTAGAATGCCTTTCTCAGTTTTTTTTTTTCCCCCCAAACCATTTTCTCAAATGAGTGGGGCAGAGGATGTCTTGCTAAATAGTAGGATAGGAAAAGACTTTACCACAAGCACAGGTTAAGTACAGCTTATTCACTTAAGTTCTTGCCCCAAGGTTAGAGACTTTTGTTTGAAATGCACCTCCTGAGGCTGCTCTTGCTGGACATCCTTAATGAGTGTTTCCCGGTCAGTCCCCCTGTGCTAGTTTGATTGTTGGGTATGGGGACTGAGATTGCTCACACTTTGCATAATAAAATTACAGTTATTTACTGAGACCAGAGCTATAGTCTTTACTCATGGGCTTCTCAGTGGCAGCTGCAATTAATCTCTTGTAGAAATACTTTGTAGAAATGAATATACTGCCAAATAGCAAGAGAGAAGTTACATGGCTGAGGCAGAACATTTTAATTTATTACAAGGGAATCTTTCAGAACTCAAATCTATGTACATCCATGAAAGATACAGAATAAGGTAAAAGAGCACACCTCCCATCAACTAGCCTTCTGTATACTGCTTAAAGTCTTATTTTCTCTACTTTGGCAAAGAAGTATTGGCAGCTCCCGCTGAGTTTACAGAAGAACAATAAATAATAGAGTTGAATTAACAACCATGGTCTGAATGATACCATGGAAAGTACTCTGCAGCTTAAGCACTGTAGAACTTTCTGTACACAGTATTTTTTTCGTAGTTGTTCCACTGGGTGGCGTAACTCCTACATTGCCTTTTTCAAAGATATCACTCAATATTTGAATACGTTAAATTATTTTGCCGTATTATTTTGTGCTGGCAGCTGCAGCCTTGAGTTCTGATCACATTGCCTAGTGAGATGAAATAGGGACTTAATCTAATTGGAAGGCAAATTCCCCTGTACTGTCTTTAATCCAAGACAAAAACTACCTCCTCCCCCACTTCTTCCAAACTGTGGTTATCTGACTTTGAACAAAATCTAATGTGTTAGGAAAACATGTAACTCAGGACTTAGGAGCAGCTAAAGCTTTCCACAAACAAAGCACTTTGGTTTCAGGAAAGAAAACAAAAAGTGTCTACTCCCTTCATGGGAACTACTTGATGACCTGTATTTTAAAAAATTCTTCTGAGATCCTCACGCTTTGCAGCATGGAAGTGGTAAGGAAACTGTCCTGCACTTCAGGTGGATCCACCCACAGTCTTTTATTAAATCCTTGCCACTGGCAAGGAAGAAATCTAGACCTCCAAGTCCTGTCTGCTCAGAGGAATGTCAGTTAGAACTCATGACAACATTTCTCTCCTTGTGGTTGCCTTGCTGATGAAGGATATCTGAGTTTGGCCTTCAACGTTATAAAATGCTCTGACAGACTAATGAGACGCTGCTACTTCAGAGCTCCCCCAATTGTTATTTGCCCTCCAATCCTTCGTTTCTTTAAGGCTTTTCTTTAAAAAAAAAAAAAAAAAAAATCACCATATTCCACACCAACTCTGCTCTGAAAGGTAGTTGAGCCCACTGCAGGCCCCATTTCTAAACCTATGAAGACCTTCAAACCTTAGAACTGGTTGACTCCTGACGTGACAAGGCTAGCCTGTTACCTCAGCTTGTCCTCAGGCAGAGGACATACAGTGGCAATAACAGCACAAGCATCTCCTTTTAAGTTACATGTTTGCTGTCTCTCATTATGTATAAGTATGATTAAGGAAAGAAATTCTGTGATGTTTAAATGAAGTGTTTTGTTGTACTGACAAGGATTCTGAGGTATTTCCAGATGTTATTTTTTTTATTGGTAAGTCTGGTGCCCAAGGAAAACATTTCCATAGTATACTGATTGTCTCTCTGTCAGTTCTGTCCCTACCTCCATTTACTTTTGAGCCCAGGGGTTAATTTCAGTGAAATCTGAAAAAGGAATAGGTAGGACTCAGAGGTGTCTAAATGGGTACAAAATTTGGGAGAACTGGCCTGTGACTAGAAGAGAACTGTACAAATGAAGATCCCCCTGAGAGAACTCACACATTATGTGTAACATTTGGTTGTAGCTAATCAGTCAAAATGTACCTGACCATCCAATTAGCATTTGTGCACTGTCAGATTAGCTGTAACTCTGCTTTCTAGCTGTCTCTTGCAGGATGCAGCTGGAAATATTGCTGCAGGAACTGGGTCATGACAGTAGGGGACAAATCTGTAAGAAAACCATTTCATTAGTTATGCTACTCATGCAACAACTAATTTTAAATGAAGGAAATGTCTCAATAGTCAGGTTCACATAAATCTTTTGTGCAGGAGGCTTATGCTTTTATCTTTCAATACACTATGGTTTTTATTTTTCAAATAAATGTATTTGTTTTTTGTAGATTCACTTCTCTTTTGCTAAAATCCTGCTATAGTAGGGTTAGCCGCTTTGTAACTATAAAAAGAGCAAGGCTGTAAGGGTATTCTATATGGCAGGTGACAGCCCCAGAGCAGTAAATCAGGATTACGTACTGAAGCTCATTAATTTACCCATATAAGCAAACTTCTACACTTCATTTTTGTGTCTAGAGTGCTTCAACTTTTCTGCTTTCTTTTTAAGCTACAGCTGCTATGCCCCCAGATCTTTATACACACAGGATAAATTCCCTTTGACTTCAGTGGAGTTCTACCAGCCAGAAATTTTGCTTCTGGCCTTCTTTAGGACTTAAATTGTGTGTGTTGGAAGAAAATGTCAGACTAGACTCAGGAGGAAAAGAAATACAAAAAATACCCACGTCTGAACAAGGGGCAGAAAAAGGAAAGTGGGAACTGGTGGTGGTTTTTATTTATATTTTTAAATTACATTTTATATTTTCTTGGAAATCCAAATGTGGCTTTAGCTTTCCCAGATTAAATAACATATATCTGAAGTATTGTTTGGGACAGCAGATACTTAAGAGAAAGCTGATAGGAATAGAAATTTTAAGCGTCTTTTACTGCTAAGTGATGTTTTGTCCTAAAATAAAAGATGGCATTTTTAGGAGAAATAAGGAGGGCATTTTTAAAATATCAGGTTTTCTATACTTAATTTTTTCCCACTTCTAAGGAAGTTTCAAAGGACAACTTTAACTTCCTTTTACAGAAAAAATGTGCTACAAATGCGAATTATCTTGCCAAAGAACTTTGGTTTCTTAATTGTATTTAATACTTGTGTTGCTTCTGCAGTTCCAATTATACTGATGTATCCTGACACCATGTATGTAAATCAATGTCCTTGCTAGCACTTAAATTATTAGTTCCCTAGTTCTGCTGCATCTCTTGCTAAAGTGCCGTGGCTCTGCTGAGGGTTTGCCCTTGGTTAGCTTGCCCTTGCAGATGCCTGGCAGAAATGAGGTTCTGTGAGGGCTCTAAATGAGAAGGGGGGAAATGACAGAAATGAAGTTGTTAGGACATACGTGTCTGTGCAGTGGTGGATGATTAAAGGGTGAGTATGGGGTAGGGTGGATGACACCCTAACTCATCAATGCACGTCTTTTCAAACAGTAGCTTGGCTGGGTTGCCAAGGGATTGTGATTAGGAGCAGAGTATTTCCCCTGTGGGCACTTGGAGGCTGTAGATACTGTGCACAACCTTGTTCTTCATTTGAAAGCAAGACCTGTAACTATGTGAACAACAAGGATATTTGTGAGAAAGGGAGAGGTTCAAAGTGAAGCTCTGTTTGAATGAGAACCTACACATAAGGCGAGAGTGCTCGTGCTGGGAGAATAGTGAAAACCAGGAGATAAAGTTGCTTGTCACATTTTCTCTATTCTTTTCTGTTCTTTTCTGTTCTTTTCTCTCTTATTCTTTTCTGAGAGGGAACGAGCTTTTACTTTTCAAAATGCATTTTTCCTGCTGGCAAATACCAGCTCTGAACATGATTGTACCAGTAGAAACCTCCTTTTAGTGGTAGAGTTTTTCACTTTGTTTAGGGAACAGATGGAAAGTACGCTGGCCAAAACCCTCTTTCCAGGGGAAGGTGTGTCTCCTAACTTACCTTCTGAGCGCTTCCACACTCAGCTTAGTTTCTTCCTTTAAAATCTTTGTTGGTTTGGAAAGGAGGGTCAGGCTTTTGGTTATTGCATATAGCAATCCCAATGACTGTAACTTTACTTCTACTCTTAAGAAAATGAAATGTTTTGTATTATTTACCACAGAGGGCATTTTCTTTATGAACTATTATCTAAAAATAGCCCTTATCTTATCCAACAGAACAGCAATGAATGCTCATAAAACAAAGTGAGAGTTCATGATTATTTGTGGCTTCTCATTAGGGTGTGAATCTAATCCTTTAAACCCTAAATTGTTGATTTTTTTTTCCAAGCTGTTTCTCTAGCTCTGATACTAGCCCGCCTAGCTAGATGCATAATTAGTTTCAACATCAGAAGGACTTCAAATAGAACAGTGCTGTGAACTGGGTGGTCTGGTTCCTTTTAAGTGCTTGCCTACTGCAAAACTGTTAGACATAGAAAGTGTGAGGTTTTTTCCTTCAAATTTTAACTTTATACCCTTGCTTGCACAGGTAGCTTTGGTATTAGTATTACAAAAGAAAAGCAGTAGATGATTTAAAATGTCTTTAAAAGAGAAAATTATACAGCATCAAGCTCTGTGTTAGAATAGTTATTAAAGTGCTTTTGGTAGCTAGTTCCAGGTAATCAATATTCAACAGGGGAATTTGAATTGGTTACAGATGATGAAGAACGTAACAGAAATTTCATACAATTAAGAATAACTGATTTTAGAAAACTTTCTGCTCTGAAATGAATCACTTACTAGTGATCTCTTGGGCTGTTCTAGTGTCATCTGTAAGGAAGGAGGGCTTGGGGTCCAGGAATGTCTGTCATGAAAAGTGACTGTTCAGGGCATGTCTGTAGGGTACGATGGATTTGCTGTTAATGTGTAGACATTTCTGCTATTGGGTCACTAATACCATCGTTCTTTGGACCATCTAGCTCAAAGCTAGCGCAGATAACTTTATCTACGTTGTGTCTTTGATGACAGGCACTTCCAAGCAGAAAGTGTATTTCTCTGCAGTAATAGAAGTAAAGGCACATAAGTAAGTGGAACTATAAAAGCAAAGAAGACAGAGAAAGGACGTGGTGAACCTTGGAATAAATCCAGCCTCTGTTGCAGCCAGCTGGTGGCATTGAGATATCTATCTATCTGTTGCATTATCCTATAGAATGCTTTGAAGACCTGCAGCTTAGCAAAGTACATAGTGAAGACTGAAGCAGGGCTGTGGCAAAAAGTCCAGCAAACAAACAGGGCTGGTTAATGCTAGCCATAAAGGGTAAGGAATATGGAGATTGTAGTGATTCAGGTCTTGGAAGAACTTGCAGACAGAGATACAGGGAGGAACTTTATAAAATGTCAAGGGACAGAATGTACTGAAGAGAAAATAAGCCTTGAATGATTTTGAATGATGAATTTGATGTTAATGACACCAGAAGAGCAGAAACACTTAGCTTTTGCTGTAGAATTGTTTTGGGTAGGTTTTTTCACTGTTTTTAATTAAAAAGGTAAATAAAAGTATTAGGGATGTTGAGAAAGCAGACTGACATGCCAAGATCTCTGCTCACTACCTGAGGAGGAGTTCAAAAATCAATATTTGAAGGAACAAGAGACATCTTTGTTGAGGTATATTCTTTACATGAATGTCACCCTCAAAGTACTCACATTGGCTTGTGAGTACTCACAAAGAGTTAAAAAATTCCAGACTGCTGAAGAACACAAGGATGACTTAAGGAAAACTACTAAAATGTAGATCAGTCTCCAGAGGAATTGGCAGTAAATGAAGTGGGACAAAACTCAAAAAGTTTGTGCTGGAGTGAACGCCTTCAGTCCTGAAGTTAGTCGTGTAATTGGTGTTGTATGTG
Organism: Pygoscelis adeliae; assembly: GCF_000699105.1. Taxonomy (NCBI): domain Eukaryota; kingdom Metazoa; phylum Chordata; class Aves; order Sphenisciformes; family Spheniscidae; genus Pygoscelis; species Pygoscelis adeliae. The sequence goes on along the minus strand of NW_008824986.1, from coordinate 4,603,494 downwards.
AATTCAGTGGTTTTCCTGTACATATCAGCTTGCAAAATGGGGATGTGAATGATCTAATGCCCATCTTCTATTTCAGTATGCTCACATCAGTTTAACTACACCATAACTCACAGAAAGGTTTTCTCCAGTGCTGTTCCCCAGTGGCATGACGACACATGACTTTAGATGTACCAAGTAATATCTTTTTGTATCAGTATATTAAGTAAACCTGATACTTTATTTAAAGAGGGAAAAGTATGGATGAAAGAACCATGAATTCAAGATGTTAAGGTTAATAGGTCAAAACCTAACCTAAATAAAACTCTCAATGAGAGTTTTGCCTGGGCAAGGACTGTGGGATTTAGCCTTAAGAGAATTAACAAGGTACATCAGGTCTCTTCACTGTTCTGATTGCCAGAAGCCTGTCTGGACTGTGTCCAGAAATACATTCTCAGTCACAGCAGATTAAAGCAGCTAATACAGGAAATGATGCGTACTGTTTCACATTGTTCTGGTTTTTTCTAGACAGGTACAGTAATAACTGTACAGGGAAAATAAGAGTGAAAAATGCTGAATTATTTTAATCAGCTGATGTTTTTCTCATATACCTGTTTTCTGGGAAAGCAATTATTTTCAAGTAATTGTAAGCTGACTTTTAAAAATCCTGTTATAGTTCTTTCTTCACCTTGGGAATCCTTTTTATCTTTTAAAGCTGTTGTGGATCCCCCCCCCTTTAAAAAAAAATCTCATAAAATGTTTACAAGTCTTGTTTATATTCCCATAACATTTTTCATTATGCTGTGACAGCCTCACTGAAAAATTATTTTAATTATCTTAAAATGAATCGCACAAAGAGGGAATATGAAAATATAAATCTTATGTCTGACTGTACTTTAATTGCTTCAGCTAATGAAAGAGGCATGAGATATCTACACAATGTGAAAGCTAAATTGCATGAACAATATAACCAGTACTAGAAATGTGCTGAATCTGTAGTACTCACTCTGCTTCAGTGGGAAGATATGGGGACTGTACCTGTTTTGCAGTGCTTGTTTTCTGCTCCTGATATGGCAAGCTAATTTCAATGGGAAATGGTGTTGAAAACACCTAATAATTCTCTCTTCTGTTCTCTAGGTCAGCAGCATGGAGACATTAACGAACAAAACAAAGTAAATTTATGTTCCAGAAGCTGTGGACCCTCTCCTGCCAACCTATCCACAAGAGTTAAGTTATCTGAGTAGTTCTTATGTGACAGTGTAATGTGAGCCAATGACTTGTATATGTTATTAAAGCAAAATGTCCATTGATTATAGTAAGTAACCTATTCCTACAAAAATGTCAATGAAGCAAGATAAAAGTGGACACCAGCAGACAATAGAATTATTTTAAATATATACACACATAACAGGTCAAATCTGTAGGTCTAATTTGGTATTGTCTGTTCCCACAGTAGAAATTTTTGCTTCATCAGTTCCTAACCTTGTGATCTTTGACTGAATTTTAGCCAAGACATTGCACACAGGCATTTTACTTTTACAGACTTCTGAACTTTCAGCTGTTTAGAAGCTATTGGTTGAAGGTGATGAATTCAACAAAGAACAAGGGTGTGACAGAAAACCAGCGTTCGAACTGTTACTTTGCCAGTGACTCTTCCACCAACATAATGCAGGCAGGAATGCTGCAAGGTTATTAACCAACAAATCTCTCCTCTGTAGCCTAAAAATATCTCGCAATTGGGTGCCTCAGTGAAATGCCATGTGTTATAAATGGCAAAGCTGATTTCCAACTTACAGGGATAGTGAGGAAGGACTGCAGCAGCTTTGATATTTAGCAGAGTGGTAATGGACATGTTGCCATACATGTAGCTAGCTCTAAATAATTGTTTTCCTCCCTTAGATTAGATGCTTCTTATCTTGTGATAATGTCATAAGTCAAAATCCTGCCATTGCTTACCATTGTCTTTATAGGGTTGGGGTTTTTTGGTTGTTCCGCCTCCCCCCCCGGTTTTGGAATAATGGTCTTTAATAACCTTTAAATCTCAGAGGGTTTTCCCTTGGTTCACAAATGTTGTATTGAGTTGTAAATATGTGTGATTTGTGACAGGCCTTAAGGGAACTCGCTGACTCAGGAAATTAGTAATGATTAGGAGAGGCTTTCACTTAGGTCAAATCAGCAGTGGCAGGACGTTTTTGCCATCTGATGGCTGTTTTAGGTTCATACTGGCCCTGGATGCTTTGAATTTGTATAGCACATTGCCTCTTCTGCTAAGATGTTTTAGCTCCTGTGTTTTCAACAGTAACAGTTTTATCCAGTGTAGCAGTGGGCCAGATTTGTCATTAGTGTAAATCAGAGTGATACTACACTCTCTTATGCCAGCAGTTCGTCTGATTGTATATATCTCTAATACCGTGACATGGGGGCATCAAGCCAAAACTGGGACACTTTTTCTGGAAAAGGTAATCTATGTGTTGTTCATGGGAGAAAAGATGTGGACATTTGTAATTAATGCTGTCTTCTCACATGCAATAAAAACACACAGGACAATCTCAATTTCTCGCAGTATGTAAACCAGCATGGCACACTATGTGTCCAGGGTATAAAGTGTGTTCCTACCCAGCCATGTTATTTCAAACTGTTAAATATTTTTCTCCTAAGAATATCTTTTCTAGTTCAGATTTCTTTGTCTCTACTCACCACCTTGCGGTCCAGCATTCTGTCACTTTACTATATTGCATTAACCTGTGTTGGGCAGAGTGATAATCTGACTCTTTGTCAATATGCCCCCTTGCTACAGGGGGCATCATTAGCTTCCTCTTTTCCATGGTAATGTGATCCCTTGGGAGTAACCTCTCACATGCTATTGAAGCAGTGCTCAGGTTGCTAGTGGATTTTCCTGTTATTTTGTTGGTTTAAAGAAAATTTCAAGTATTATAAATACAGAGTACATATATAAGTCAAATGAACAGGCAGCAATTTCAGGGGTTATGTTGCAGACACCAGTTACACATACATATCAGAGAAACCAGCTGCTTTTACGATGTCATTGCACAAATTTGAGTAGATTTTCCTCAACTGAACATCTACCATGTTGAATTTGTTCCAAGCTGTTGATTCACCTAAGGAATGTCCCACCAGTGAGCAGAACCATCTGTATTCTTCTTTCTAAATATTTAAACTATGTATTATTTCATATTTGTCAAACATTTCAAGGCTCTATAGTCTTTCTAGACTGTAGTTTGAAACAAGCAGTTTGGAATCTGTTCTTGTGTGCTCTTGCTACTAATTCTGTTTCACCATAATTGAAGTGTTTACTTAGCTCCCTCCAGTGACTTGATGAGCAAATAAGTCCGTGGTGCACTATCATTCTAGATATTGCAAAACAAGTTACCATAAAAGGCAAGTTCAGTTCTTTAGATGAGATTATATGTAGCATTCTGCAGCATAACGAGTAAATACTACGTGCTAAACCCATTGTAGCATATAATAAACAGAATATCTGAGATTTACCACATAATTCTACTATTATTTATTATTAATACTTTCTTATACTTGGCAGAATTAAGGAATGAATTTCAACATTAAGTGGGAGTAAAAAAGCTCCATGCTTCTAAAAGAGCATTAGTATTTTTAGGAGAAAAAGGAGTAGGTTCAGAATCTGAATTCATTTTGTGAGCTATATTGAAGATGCTCCTTCAATCTTTGCAATGATATGCGGAACAACACTAGCTATAATCAACTATGGAAACAAAAGTATTATACACTGTATCCTGAGGAAAATCTGTGTGCTTTTACTAATGTTAGATGGAACAAATTTAACTGAGATGGGGTCCATTTGTGAAAATTGTACCATTTTTGAAATATATTTGAAGAACCAAAAATACAGTTGCTTAAGAGCTAAATTGAATCAGGAAATGTTCTTGGAGCTGAAAAGCTATGGAGAAGGCTGTGCAGATAAATTGCTGTAGTATTCATAATAGGAACAGGGAAAATGACAGTATAAAGAAAACTGATTACAGACTCAGAGGGAACTTTTAGTCCCATTGAAGTAAATGAAAGTTTTGCAGCTGATTTCAGCTGTACCATGATTGAAGGAAAACTTTACCCAGTATGTTTATAATTTACAAGTACCAAAACCAGTTTTAGGTGGCGGGAAAAAAGCTAGTGAGCATCTTCTACAAAAAATATGTACTTTCTGGAGATTTGATAAAGCAAGTTCAAAAAATTACTGGAGAAAAATTAATTGTCAGGAAATAGAATGTCCTGAAATCTTGGGACTGAATCTTTGTTTCTTAAGGGTGCTTAATGGTAACATTGCACCAATTTTATGTACTAGGAATTTTATAGTATAAATAATTTCCTTATGGGCCACATAATTTTTCATTGTGCAATAAAGTAATGCAAAATACAATGTATTTGTATTACAACTGACAGTGAAAGAATATGACTACTTCACGAATGTTAACCCATTCAGTGGGATTTTCTTTTGTCTGTTCCTGGGTGGGGGAAGGTGTGTGTGTGTCTATAAACTGTGACCTCTAGTTCTGCTGGAAATATTCATCATGTAAGGTATTTCACCGTAATTGCCATGGGCCTGCGTAATTTTTGACCAAGTTGAAACATTGTCTATAATTTTTTGTTGTTTATGCAATCTGTAGAAAATTAAGCAGGAAAAGGTGGGTCAGAGAAGTTGGCTTTGTGCTGTGCTGTGATCATGATGGGAGTACTGCTCATTTGTATCTCTGGTTCCAGGGTGAGTGTTGTTCTGTGTTTTGTGTTCAGTTATTGTTCCCGGAGCTAGGGAGTCACTGCAATGCCCAGAATATCTTCTAGCTTCAAGGTCCCTACGGTTGCTACTCCTGCAGCTCAGTCTTCCCTACAGCTGTACAAGCCAATGGCAGCCACAGCCAGTGTGATCTTGACCTATTTGTTGCCCGTTAGGGGAATGTTGAGGACCTCTTTCTCCTGGCTTTCTGGCTCCTGCTCTTCTCCTATCAGTTTATTTGTTCAGACAGGACACAGCTGATGCTGGACATTGTACTTGTGCACTGAATGGCAGGTCAGGGCCACAGAGGGCTCGTAAGTATGCAGACAGAGTTCAATAATATGGCGCTCTAATCCTTGAGGCACGAGTCTGAAAATCAGATCAGTGACGAAGTAGCAGTATACTCTGTGCCTCAAGGAGACTGTTGTCTCTGTACTAGTTCACACTGTAGCCCCAGGACAGGTGGTCTTATTCCTGGGTAGTATGAGGAACTTCAGTGGAAGCTCTGTGGGCAGGAACGTCCCTTATGTATAGCCAGGTCCGGGTCAGATGATATGAGAGCATAGCCTTTCAGTCAGCAAATGAAGAAAAATAAAAATGGGTCTTCAATAGCAGACCAAACTACATCTTCTGTGTAAAAAAGAGCATAAATGTTTTAGTTAGTTTGGCCAGTGAGACAGAAGAATGGTTTATATGAGAATTGTTACAGAGAAGAGTTTAGGTATTTTTTTTTTATGTTGTCAAATCAGAAATTTCACCCATCTGGAGTATTAAATTTTGATCACTGAGTCAGAATGTCGGAGTCCTTTTGCCAGGTCCTCTGAAATTAGAATGCTGCTCTGTTGCTAGGCTAGCTCTCTCTGAATCTGGGTTTGTGCTGTTTATGTTATGGTTTGCTCATGATTAATAAAATATTAAGTCTCCCTTTCTGGGCAGAAATGAACAGATGGGGGAATCAGCTGATCTGATGAACTCTGTGTGTACATATACGCAGTCAACAGATAATCAGAAAAATAGGAAGGATCGTGCTCAGATGTTACCTATTTAAAAATATTTATAAAATCACATACTAAATATGCTGCCAAAAGGGTGGATTGACTAAGGAAAGTTTATTATTGTATGCATTATTTATCTGCTCTTTCATTCACAACAGGTTTAATTAAAAAACTGCAGTTTTTCTAAATATTTATTCAGGATGCTGTTATTAAATGTAAATGTGACATTTTGCATAACGTCAGTGTTAACTTTTCGGATTAGAATTTTAAAGAGAAGTAAACAAATCATGAGTATTTCTTAGGAAGCATTTATGTGCTTTTCATTTCAATAACACCAAGTCAGCTGGCAAAAGTGTGTAGAAAATAAGTACCTATGAGAAGTAAGAAATGGCTCTGGAGCATATTCAGAGTCTCTTTGGCATGTTTAGGGTTGCAAAACCCAGCAAACCCCTCACATAAAAATAGCCTGAACACAACAAAAGACTAAAACCAAAATAATCCTCAGCTGATAAAGTAAACCTGTATAATTACCTAGTTTACCCATTCCCCAAATAGTGACTCGTGCCAGTCAGCGTTAGAGGTGAAATGTCTCACAGAGCGGAGTCCAGCACCTGGAGCAGAGCTGCCAGCCTTGAGGAGAGTGAATGAGCCCAAGGGAGGTGTGAAAAAACAGAGGCGTAGGGAGTGAGGTATTCCCACCCATGGCTCCCATGGCTGGGAGTCATTAATCCTGGATAGCTCTCATGCAAGTAGGGGCACTTCAGGTCGGTGGCTATACTGCGGAAGCAGGCCCGGACAGGGTTATTTTGTACAGAATTGTATCCATGGAGAAGTACAAGGCAAGGAGAAGATGCCTAAAAGGAGTCAAAGTGACTCAGTGCTACAAGAATACTGCGGCCCACTTCAAGCTCACATCAGTTTGGCTGGATGTTCCCGCCGATTCAGTAATGGAGGTCTCGACATCCAGTTTTGCCCCTGAAGTTCCCCAAATTCTAACACTGGCAGTTCTAAAGCCTGACCTTGTGTGAGGCTCAGGGACGCAACACTTACAGCCCTGTTGAGTACTCAGGACTATAAAAGGCACATGTCCAATAGAAGATACGCATTTCTGTGCATCACTGGGTAAACTATGTTCGGAGGACCGTGACCGAAAGAAGGAAAGCTGTATTCAGAGGACAGTTCTGAAAATGGGATTTACACAACCCAAACTGCACATTATATTGTTTTCTAACCTTGAACAAGAACAACCCACACTTGATTTAACACTGGACATGGCTGGAGACATATAAAAGACATTTTGCTTATCTGTATTTCTAACTTCTTTGCATCAGCCCAGCAGTCTTTTACTGAAAGGTGATTTCCCCATTGAATGACAATCAGGCTACGTTGCTATTAATAGAATTGAAGAAGCACACATCTGCTCTGCCCTCCCCTCTTGCTGTCAAAGCTAAGCACCTAGGAGACAGCAAATGTTTCTGTTTACTAATGGAAAAGTACCTGGACAGACCTCACTTGCCCTGGGAAGGCTAAAAAGTGGGCCACAGGCACTTTCAAGATAAAAAAGAAAGCCTAGATAGGAGGCAGACAAAAAACAGTCAATACAGAGAAAATACAGGAAAAAATTTCCATTACCTCACTTCATCCTTGTGAATTCCAGCCAAGATGAACTTTCAAGACAGCTTTACTCTCTGAGGTAGCCCCACCCATCAGAAGGCCCGTGATAGAGGAAATTTGCAATTTTCCCAGTCTTTGACCTTCTAACAGGACGGGAGTTTCTGGGGTTGAGAAGGTGCCTTTCCTCTCTAGCCTGCCTCTCTCCAGATACCCTCTGCACTACACAACCCTGATTCATTGATAGGGCACCTCATTTTGTGTATGCAAGGAGACAGAAGCCATGTGGAAAAATGTGGTATAGTAAAAACTGGATCTTATTTCATGATAAATGTCTAGCCCTTCGCTAACTCTTTCCAGAAGCAGCCTTCAGAGCACGTAACAAGTGAGGTCATTATCATTTGGGAGGGGGAAACTGAGGCAGCATTTTGCAGTGCTTTCATACAAAGTTTTAAGTAAAATCACAGAGGCGTCATTAAAAATTACCAAGCATGATAATTACTGTTTATTCTTCGTACTGCCTGAGAGCTATAGTGATGAACAGAGCTCTGTCTGTGTCTGTGCAAACCCTGAGTGAACTTACAGATGCGTTTTGAATGTATTATGCACAATGATTTGGTTTAAGGGCAATTTAAAGCTTTTACCACCTTCTTCAGCAGTCTTGACTAAAGGTCCCCTGACCTTCCTGGGGTAGGTAGGACTGCAAAGACGGAAGTAATATGTAAAATGTCAGAAAGTGTTTCATGTGCATATTCTCCAAAGGCTCCCGTATTATGTCTCACTTGGATAGAAAAGTTTGCATTCAATACACTGCCAGTCTTTGAGAGGCTCAGATTAATGCCCAGAATGTCTCTTTTCATGAAAAGGGACCCTGTATAAATAATAAAAAAGATTTACCTCATACAGGAATTGCTGGACTCTGTTAATAACTGAAAGAAAGTGTAAGAATCCTTTGTCAAAAATACCTCAAGAAATAGCATCTCTCATGTAATTGTTTTGTTAGTATATTGATAAAAGTTGGTCAAACCTCAGATCTCATCTTTTTAAACATTAATGTAGCTCTGGGCAGTTCTGTGCTGGAAAACTAACTTTCAAGCAAAATATGATCCAATGACTTTATGAGTATCTCTGTGGAACAGATCTGATACCACCTCACCTACTCTCTCTATGTTTGAGATACCTTGGTGCCATCATAATCCTGGCTTTTGTAATAACTTTGAGTAGGTGCAGTGAATATTACAATATCCAGAAAGTTAAATTTGCTGAAATGTGAGTTTTCCCGTTGGTGCTACACCCAAAGTAGTTTGCTCCCAGTCTTGTTGCAGCTGGCTTTGTGGAGCCACAGTGTCCAGACATGTCTCACTTGTTAAACAGCCTAAGAAACATGGCTTGATAAAGGCTACTTGGGACTGTATCTTGGACTACTTAAATACAACTGAAACTGTGCCCATGTGAGGCTGCTATTGCGTCTGGAGTTGAGGACTGCACCTTTTGAGGTAGCACAAGATGTGAAGGTTTTATTTCCTCATCCACTCCGTGATTCATGGTCAATCTCTTGGGCCAGGTGGCATCCATGTGAATTGGTTTTAACTGGATTTCTGACTGCTGGATAAGAAGCATTAGCCAGACTTGCCAGAAGCCAAGTATTATGAAATGCTCAGAGAGGTCTTAGGGCATGGGAATGACTCCAGTCCTTCTGTGAACTCGTGCTTGCACTTTGAACAGACGCCTCAGCATTTTCTGCACATTGCTGAGGAACAGAATCCTTGAAATGGCTGGAACGGTGCCTGTGCGTTCAGTGCAGGTCTCCTTCTCTAAATGGCATATTTTATACTCTGGAAACACTTAGTACTCAGGATTGTTGTAGTAAGCCTAGTGCATCCCAAAACAAGTGTCAAGTCCCTGTAAATTAGAGTATAAAAGCTGTAATTTCCCCTATTCCCCATGGGCAAAGTGTAATTCATACATAACATTATTTTAATGGAAATCTCTTATTCTATTCCTTGGTGGGGAGGGAAAAGGTAGAAACTATCACAGAGGCTGAATACTTCTCCTTGGGCATTCATATGAATGTTTAAGTTGATTTTTTCATTTCATTTAACACAAATACTTTACACTCCCAGGGGAAATTATTTTCCGTCATATTTTCAGCGTTAGTGTCTTTCAAGGACTAATTTGTTACATACAGTTGTTCCAAGGTGGAGGTGAAAGAGGAATGAAAGGAGAAGAACAAACTAAACTTCAGTAACAGTTTTGAAAAAAACAAAAACTTGTGGAGTATTGTAGGAATTAGCCAAGTCTTCTCTACTGCCCACTAGGCTAAGTGGCAGCTGTTCTGCCTGCTTGACTCATCTGGGAAACATTTGTATTTGAATTATTTGCACAGTATTTATAAACCTTCCTGAGAAAAAAACATTTTGTGGCCTGTGTCACAATACCATTTCATTGCACTATCTGCTGCTTTTTACAATTTTAAATGAGAGCAGAATCGAGCTTAGTGAGAATATTACAGTGATCTTTATCAGACTCTTCGGGATGAGAGTTGTTGCCATTAGGGATTACATCACTGTTTTAGGCAAATTGTACCAGATGTTCTGCTCAATAAGAATATGACTCTTTTTAGAAGAATAGGACAAAGTAATTCTTTAAAAATCATGGTGGGCTGACAGACAATTACTGTATTTGTAAATGTAGGTTTCATGGAACTTGCAGTTCCCAAAATGGAGTAAAAAGGGGAATTTAAAGGAAAAAGTCCCATTTTAATAGGCACCTATCCAGAAAGAAGTTGAACAATAAATCTCCCATTGGTCTCACTGGAATTTGGGCTGAAGACCTTGTCTTTCCTCAGTGGAGGGGAAAAAATGTCTTTAAAAAAGGTTCATCTGTCTTTTGTATCGCTAATTGGAATTTATAAAATACATACACCGAATCAGGCTTTGTAACGATGAAGCTGAACAGATGCTTCAGAAATCAGAATTTTCTGTGCATCAGAGAGGAAGACAATCCTTAAAATCACTGGAATGGTCTCACTGAAGTTAAAATGTTGTGTAAGGGTATTAAAATTCAGCCCAGAGGACTGTACATGTGAGAACCCAATTCATTCAAGTCCTGCTATGCCTTGCAGTATTGTTTCTCAGAGTGCTTACAAGCACATTTCCCTTTCTAAAAATTTATCATCTGTTAGAAATTATCTGAGAAACCATAGTTTGATGTATGCAAATTGTTAAATAAAACACGGGATTCCCACATTTGAACATTATTCTCCTCATTTGAACAATATTCTCCTCAACTATGCACCAAGAAGAGCTGTTCGTCAAGGAGACAGATACTTCAGCAACTATGCTTCTGTCCAGACAGGCCCTTGTTTATACCAAAGCCATAGTGAACACTGACAACTTCTAGTTCACTGAAACTACCCATTTTTCCATATAATTATCTTACTCTGGTTACAGGTCTTACGAGAGTAGCAGGTTTCACGAACAGTGAGCACAACTAGTCCCCTTCACAGAATACAAGACTTTGTCTGATAGAGGACCATATTAAATACTATGTTTTGTATTAGGAAGAAAAGCCGTACAGAAGCCTTTTGTTGATGCTGAAAATCTTTGAGGTTACTATGTTTTTACATTCTCACAGTCAGCTATATTCCTAGAAAACATTTGTACTTCCAAGTATTTGAGAGTCAACTGTGTGATAGTTCAGGTAATATATTTCACGGAATGTATTAGAGTTGCTTGTTTACAGGCACATGCATGCAATAGGTCTGAGTGGGTTTTTTTAAACATGGATAATTTTTCATTATTTTTTTCACAGTGTTTTTTGAGCATCTTGAGATACTAGTTAAGCTTTTGGTGAATTGGAACAAACAACCGTAATTAAGAAGTGTATATGATAGAGATGTAGGACAGCAGAGAAAAATGTTTAAGATAACAAAACTATGATTTGTGGGAAGAAAGGGAGAGTGGGAGGGAGGGAGGAAAAAAGGAAAGAAGAAAACAGAGAAGTTTATCATGTGAGCAACTAACATATCAAAAGAAGAAAGAAATAATATAATCCGTCTGCAGAAGTGGGTTTTTTCCTTAATTTGCAGTGATTTTTTTTGGCTATATATGATAAAACTTTACTAATCTTTTCCGAGTATATACAGATACACATAAATGATGGTTCTAATTTTGACATGGCTTTAATAAAAACAAAATGAAACCCAGCCTTCATAACAACATTTGGCTCTGGCATCCTGGAGAGGTGGATTCCATGGGCTAAAACCAGATTTTGAGAGGCAGTATGACCAAAGTGAGTGAGGTGCCTCGATACAATTGAATGTTTGTAACCTTCAGTACTGAGACATCTGGCCCTCATTGCACACAGGGCAATTAGCATAACTTGTTATTAGTGAAATCAGTGATGCCTGTGAGAGTTACAGGGATGTTTAACGCATTTCAGAATCTGAGTGTTCAATGTCATTTATCCTTAAGGTGCTCAAAGAGTAATGAAAAAATTAGCGCACTGTGTGGAGCTACGCTTCTTTTATACATTCTACACTTAGAGCTATTAATTCCAGCTGAATTCCTGTCAGCAGATATAAAAGCAGATATATCAGATAGCAAAAGAAATACCTCTGCAGCTACTTCAATTATGATGTAGAACTCAGAGGATAATAGCCTTGATGTATTTCCTGCTTAATGAAGTAACATTCCTGTCAGATGAGTAATTGCTGCAGCAGGGCTCTGTTCAAAGAGATTTCTTCTCTCTGTGCTTATTCTGCACTCACCACTGTGATACCTCAGCTTCTTGAAGTTTAGGATGTTACTTTCCTTTTGTGAGCTGCAGTCTTAATGAGGGCAATTGCTCCACGTTAGCCAGCACTGATTATTGGTAACAGGCCCTATATTGCAAGTGTTCTTTGTGTGATCCCCACTGAAGTTAACGGGGCAGTAGGTAGAGAGTTTGTTGAATAACACTCACAGTTAAATGGAGAGATTGGTCTTACGTATAGTGAGATTAAAGCTTGAATTTCCATTTTGTTTGGTGGGAGCAGAGCAGGGAAGAGGTAGTGGCATAAAGTACTGCTGAAACCTGGGATCTGAGGTGCTAAGAGCACTGGTCTAGCAGCATTTCTCTCTATTTGTACCCATACTAAGCAAATATCTATCATTACTGCCGAGCGTGTACCAGGAACACTCAACAGTCTTGACCATACAAGACACTGGCCCACGAACAGAGTTCAGTGATCCCTCCACTGGGGAACTGATATGGTTCCTTATTAGTCAAAGCTGAAACAAGAACCAGCCAAAAGAAAGGGAACAGATTTTGAAAAAAACGATGCCATTATTCCTACTTTTGTCACTCTTTTCCGCTCTCTGCCTCCACACTGCGTCAGGCCGTTGGTCTGAACTGCTGATTGCGGGAACTATGAAGAAAAACAGTGGATGAGTTATGGGTCCACTCAGAGGAACTGGGAAGCAGAGAGAAACATGGGTCTCCGTTTCTCCCTGGTTTTCCTGGCTGCTTCTATCAGCCTGTCATTGCTACTGCTGAGTTACAGAATTGCTGCTGGACCATATTGCTGCTATTGTGATGAAAGCAAGGGCTGTGCAGGTTAATGCCTCGTCCATGTGTTACACTGTAGCACTGTACGCTGACTAATATTAGGTAATTGAAGTGGTTTCCTCTCAGCGTTCTGGCTTACATAGTGAAGAAAAGGTGGGTGCCAGAGACTTGTAAAGACCTGTGGGTTATACTCTGCGCTCATGTTAAATGTCATGATCAAACCAGCTGAACAGAGAATGAGTATATTCTTTGTGCACCTACACATACATATATATAAATATATATATAGGTGATGGAGCACATGGAATAGATGTCTTGTTTCAAACACTCTACATTGCTGTTAGGCTTTGAAGTCACATTAAGCTTTGGATGAAATGGCATGCCCACTTCCCTCTTACGCTCTTTCCCAGTACTTTCTGGGCAGCCACAACAGCTGAACACTTGAGGCAAACATTGGCAGAATTTATTGAGCTGAATCAGGCCCATAATTAAGGCTTTTCTACAGAGTATTTCTAATCGAATGTTAGAAAACTAGAGGTCATTGACATTTACATAAGCAAATCATATTCTTTCAACAGGAAGTCAGGGGTTAACCCTCTTCATGGAGTTTAGATTGAATCCAGCTGAGATTTCACTCAGAAGGAAGAAGAAAAGGAGAAGTTTGAAGTGCCTTTCAGGAAAATAAACTCCCTTCTTTTCCTTTTTTTTTAATTCAAATTGGTGCATATTTGGAGAATTTTGCTGATGTCATAGCCAACTCCAATGTCCTCTAATGGCATGAGGAACCTTGTTTGATTACATGGCTAAAGAGGCAACGCTACTTTCCCTTTGATTCAATTGCTGGCTGTAGTAATACATGTGTTTGTGAATCATGAGCTGGATCTCTGCAATTTACCGTGCTTTTAGTAATTTCACTGATGATGAAAACAATGTGTTCTGTTATTTGGAGAAAGAAACCACTGTGTGCTCCAATGCTGTATGCATTTTAGATGATGTAGACACCTGAACTCGTTTTTTCCCCAGGATCATCTGCCACAATGCACATCTTCACAACAGCACTGGTTCTCTGGAATCAGGAGACTTGTCCTAGTGAAGCCTTTGGTTTCCACAGAAATGGGCATCATGGGAATATGTAAGAGTGATTCCTCCTCCTCTTCTGGGCCTGTCCATATCAGCCCCACAAGTAAAAATGGAAAACTGGTCACTGCAGAGTATAAACAAAAATAAAGAAAAGAACCTATGTTTAAATGATCCATAAAGAAACTGTGATGAATAAACATGTACTTTCAGGATCAATATACATACTATAGAACGTGTTTAAGAGAGACTGGATAACCAAAAAAAAAAAGCCATAAACCCCCAAATAATTCAGTTTTCTTTCCATCTGCCCCTTGTTTAATTCTGGCAATCATTCCATGCTCTGTATTTCCATTTCAATGCATTATTTAATGATAAAGGGAGTTTGGAGAAAGGAAGGAAGGTAGTTTCAGTTGGACAGCAATCAGAATTTCTGTAAACATCTGGTTCTGTTTAAGACAGTTTTTAAAGCATTTAATATAAAACGCTATTAGAAGGTAGCAAATGAATGCTGAGTGTTCTCACTGTGTAAGCAATGCATTTTTCCCTCCTGAAAGTTTGCATACAATTGAACTTGAGTCAAGTTTGTAGACAGGTTTCACAAAGATAACCTTGCATTATCTAGTGCGAGTGAAAGAGACTTGCAAGAACAACAGTTAAAGTCATTAAAGACCTCTTTAAAAAAGAAGTTCAAAAGATGATAAAGACCAACTGGACACATTTCAACCAGCTGGATTTCAGTAATTGAAGGAACATAGTTGAACAAGTAGTTAGAGATGAAAAGAGTAGTGAATAAAAATGGAGACAATAGAAAATTCATGACACAATGGTCTAGTCTTTTTCTCATTTGGACAGGACTCAGTAGATAACTTGGAGGATTGCCTGTGGTTTTGATAGTCTCATATTAAGTGATATGCTTAAGTGATAACACTGAAGGGTATGTTTTTAGCACAATTCATTATTATTAGCACATTTTTATTGTCTTGAAACACTTCAATCACTTTTTTTTATTCACTAAAAATAAATGCTCCAAAAGATATAAATAGGATTAGTGTCACAGCTGCAAGTAAATGTACTTGATTTAGAGATTATGTTGAGTAATTGCAAATTTATAAATGTTCATAACATCAGCCAAGAATGAAAATTGTACTTTTGGACCGTACTGCTCAGGCCTTCCTATTTTGCAGGTCAGATGCTGTTGATGCTTGCTGAGCAGGCTGTAGTCAAGGTAATCCTTCCTATAAGGGCTATTCTTGGATCAGAGTTTCTTTTTAGAACAGAAACTCTAAATATATCAAAATAGACTAAAGACAGTCAAATTCCTCTCGTTTTCAAAGCAAGGACCTCAAAAAGGTACCTGAGGCCTGAATAAGCAAACACATTCTGAGACAACTTTAAGTATATGAAGTGTGGATAACATCCAGTACGACTCTTTTGATATATATGAAGGCATAAAAATTTGAGGGTTTCCTCAAATGCTTGGGCTGAAAAATGTAGGGTTTTGTAGACTGTGTCCATTCGAGATTAGCCCTGAGTATTGGATTGATATTATGTAGTTGATACAGGACTTGCTCTTCCCAAGCAGGTTTAATCTGAACAAAGCAACTGAACAGGCTGAGCTAAGAGAGAGGATATTTTAAATTTTATTTTGTCCCTAGGATTTCTGTTAGCCTCTATTTATTTTTTCTCAAGAATCAGTCTTCACAGCTTGCTGTTTTGTGCTTCTGTGCCAGATTTCATGTTTCTGGTAAAAAGCCTGATCCAGATCTAAGGATGGGGCTGCAAACAAAGAAGTTTTGTTTAATCTTTTTTTTAAGCAGCCACTGTAAATAAGATTGTTTGTGAAAAGAATACTCAGAATAAATAACTGCACCTCTTCAGGTTTAGATGGATCTCCACCCTTCCTCTGAATGGACTATCAGCCTTTTCTTTCCTCTTTCACACAGACTTTCTGACCACAGTCAGCTTCTTTCATCAGTTCTCATCCTCCTGAGATGTTTTTTGAGAATAAATTAGTATCTAAAAGTGGCCTAAATGAAGGTCCATCTTGTGGGTTTATTTGTGCTGGTGAAATTGCACTTCGGGAATAACCAGCTGCTTCTTACTTAGCTAGATGGAAGATGTGGAGCTGGGGTTTTGCTGTCGAAGTACAGTCTCAGCCACTGGCTGTACTTAGCACTTCCTCTTCTAATTTAATTCAGGTTTTCTTTCACGGCTACTCAGAGCCTGAAGTGCCAAATCACGACTTTGTCACACAATCCAATAATTTGACAAGAGAACAGCTGCAATATATGTTAGAATTCAGCTCAAAGAACAATGATAAAAGACAAAAGAGAATTTGTATTCCAAGCCTGAAAATGTAGATATATCACAACTGTCTTCTCTTAACGAGGACATTGTGTGTTTTCAGAGTATTTACACAACAGAGTAACACCATCTTTAACTGGGTAGAAAAAGGAGTCTTTATGCCACTTGTGATGGCACTGTGAACCCTGAGAGCAGTAAGTTTGTAACACAAGAAACATTTGATATGATGAATCACCAAGCTTGGTCTATTTAAATTTTACACTCACAAATACTAGGAACAGGCCCTTTTTTATATTTAGAGGTAGGGCCAGAGGAAGAACACGGGCAGCAGAGTTTGCTGAATTCATAGCATGGCAGATTTTGGACCCAGCTGGCCCACACTGGTAAATCTTCCTGGGATGGCTTAAGATACTTCTCCATTCTCCACCTTACCTTCTGATGGAGGTTACTGAACTTGTAGCAGGAAAAGCAGGATGGGGATCATGTGCTTGTGTCTCAACTCCCCAGTGCAAAACAAATTTCATGGTCATGGAAGGCAGAGATTCAGACACGTAGTCCCTTCTGCTGCATCTGCACTGGGAACAGTAATGGTCGTGAGCTCAGAAAAGGTAGCCAGGAATGGTGACCTCCTGAATCAGCTCAGGAAGATATGCTAAATGACATGTGTCAGGGCATTTAAACTTGTTTTAATAGGTGCCACCTGTTATGGATGCTGTGTGGATGGTGGATCCTAAAAGAATCAAAGAAAGTGGAGTAAGAGAAGGTCTGAAAATAATCTTCCACCCATCCTCACCCACTGCTCCTTCCTGTACTGGCACTGCACTTGCACTGGGTATAATAATAGGGTATGGACAGCATCTGTCTCGAAAATGCCACCCTTAGACTTGAGTCCAGCTTTGCCCAGGGCTCTATTTTGAAGGTGAGTTGGAGACAGAAACAGGCAGTGGTTCATGTATAGTATTGCCTTAGACATGTGAGCTGTCAGTGGCATTATGGCTGTTCAAAGGCAGAAGAGGGATTGTTCTCTCTTTTACAAACGAGGAATGAAAACTCAGAGGTTGAGTGATCTGGTACATGCTGTATTGCACTCTCCAAGGAAGCAAGCCTTGGTCTGTGGGCCAGTTCACATGGGTCAGCTCACGCTCACACTGCCTGTGTTCTGGCAAACGAACTTAGATGGCTAAGCTCTACCATACTCAGCTGGGATCCTTGTTGAGTCTGACGTGACATTCATCTGGCACTTTGCGTGGTTGCCCTTTCTCGGTGTTCTTCTGTCAAGGGCTCAAATACTCAAAGGCATCTGCTGCAGCAGGCCAGAATGCTTTTTCATAGCATGACACAGGGAGCATGGGCTGCATACCCTTGGGTATGCTGAGGTGGCCTGTAGAGTCTTGTAGGGGGACAGCACTGCCTGCTGGGTGCTGTTGGAAGATTGATGCTGGTGGAGGGGAGACAAACCAGATGTGGTCCATGTCCTAGCTTCCTACTTCGTATGTAGAGCTAATCCAGCAGTGAACTATTCTGTGCTTCAGTTTCCTCTTGGGAGGAGCTAGTCAGTTTACTCTGGAGGGCAGCCCAGAAGTGAACAAGGAGATATGCAGTGTGGATTAGCAGAGGGCCAGGCCCAGGTGTGGAAAAAGGACTGAGACCAATCGACAGGAATCCTGTCATAAAGCCAGGATATACCCTGGGTTTCAGACCATTATATAGTGCCATCCTTCTCTCCTACCTTTGTGACCAGGTAACAGTTTCTGCCTCTCCTGAGTGTTTTTGTGTATATTATTGCCTCAGTATGACCCTCTCTATTGAGAAAGTAATATTGTGCAAGAAGCAGCCAGGAAATAGATATGCTTAAGTGCTACTTGCTGACATTTTAGAACCATTTGTTGAATGTGAAGGATGTGGGGCTATACTGATATTTTAACTTTTACTGAGATGTGCTCAGCGAAGTGAGGTGACCCAAGCAACCTTCCCCAAGACCTCTTATTGCACATTTCTGACTGCTCATATTCACATTTTGTTTAAGGTAATAATCAGGCAAGTTGTAGGCTGCATCAGGAGATGACTGTACTGAAAGGTGTTTGAAGCATAAAGTGGCACCCTGGACAGACTACATTTTTGTTGGATTTTAATGCTAACCATGTGAGAAGCCTGGCAATTTAAAAATTGACCATTTACTTACATTACGTGAAGGAAATGCATGGACGGTAAACTGTGATAGTTTGAAACTGCAGTACCTTTTGTTGCCCAACGTCTACTGTACTGCTGTAGTAAGACTTGCAAGCTTTTCAGAAGAGACAGAAAGGATTTGCGAAGGCACTGCTACATTTCAAATACTTAACTAAAATTATTTTAAGGCAATATGAGAATCATGTTGCTGTTTAAATGCAGCTTGAACTTTTCTGTTAAAAATTGGACTGCTTTTATGACGTCCTCCTGGAGAGGACATGTGATCTGATGTTGGTAATAAGGGAGTAATAGTGAGATTTGACTTGAATTTAGGATTGTCTATTTTTATTACTAACCTACCCCTTAAAGTATGCTGGAGCAATTCAGCAGCATTGAAGTACCTTGTGAATGTCTTGTCTTAGATAGTTTCTTAGGAGCGCTTTGTCTATATCAATATACTTGTATGCTATGCTGTTCAGAAAAAATCATCTGATATATGAGCATAATTCATACTGACAAAACTTGTTGCACACACACTCGTACACACCTGTGTGCGCACGTGCATGTGCACGCACACACGTTGAATCAGCCAGTCCAGTCAAAAATACACTTTTGCAGGCATCAGTTTGTCTACTTAAGTGCCTTTTGCTGGCACATTTAATCAGGAAGTGATCACATCTCTGTGGACTCTCAACTAGTAGACCCATGCCAACAGAAACATCTAATGAAGACGTAATTGTATTTAGAAATCACATACTGTACTTCCATGTATATAATACATAAGTTTTGTACAGAAACAAAACCACTTGCAATTTAGCAGATGTGCAAATATGCATTTTGTTGGTGGTTTTTTTTTTAAAGTGGAAAGAAGAGAGACATTAGAAGTCTGAGATGAAATAGTCTTTAAATGAAGCCATTACTTTTAGGCTGGTTTTACTCTCTCTGCTCCTTTCACTGATTGTATTCAAATCAATATCACTAGACATTTGATTTCATGTAATGCAGGCAAAAATTTCCATCTATTTAAAGTTTTTATGTTAAGGGAGAACTTAGGAGATAAATAATTGAAGCGTCAAGACATCGAGACAATTTTTATTACAAATGACCTTTAGACAAATTCCTGATGAGAGTAGTGATTCTTTGCATATTGCTTGGTCTTCAGGTCATTTTCAGGAAAGGAGAAAGGAACTCACATTTTCTTGTTTGGTGGTGGGTATCCAGTGTCCCACAATAAAAGTAGCAACTTGCTACTGGCTGGATAAATCAAGCTGGAGTAATTCAACTTCCTTACACAGCTTTACTCATAGAAACACCTCAGTTGTCAGGAAATTGCACCTAGTTTGTCACTAGGAAGAGACGTCATGCCTTTTGGCTTTAAGAAATCACAGGGCCTAGGGGAACAGTTCTGTTAGCTCAATTGTGGAGGAGAAGGCAAATTCTGCTAAACTCTGCTCAGATGTCAACTGATTTTAACTCCTGTGATTTCAGTGTAGTCACATCCATTTTATACTAATGCAAACAAGTCCAGAATTAGCATCCTTGGTATTACACCTAGTATTCTGTTTTGTACAGGATCATCACGCAATATGACTCACGGAGTTACACTGGTGTAGGGGATGGCATAGGCAGGCATATAGCCCACATATTATAGTGTTTTCTAGTACTTCAGTGAGGGCTGGTCTTGAATTTAATGCCATAAGAACTGTGTGAACCAACTGCACTTCATGGCCGTGATTGTTATTTGGTTGTTGTAATAATATGTTCAACCAAAGAACAATTGTGTGTCTGACCACCAACTATCAAGGGGTGCCCAGGAGGAAGATGAAGGGGATGCAATCTATGCAATGAATTGCATCACCAGTAAGGTACCCTTTAGATTTCCTTGAAGAGAACATTTAGGAGGTAGGCAAGGGGACTGTAGGGTAGGTTACATATGAGAAACTTAATATTTCCCTTAAAATTATATTCTCCTTTGCCTACTGCTTAAAAAAAGTTGGCACTGCCACAGTAGATCATTCCTAATAAAGAAATGCTGAACTGATATAGTTAGAAACTGTTTTCTGTTTCTGGTTGTCTGGATTTGTAATGACAGGTGTGTTATCCCTGCAGGAAAATGCAGAAAAAACAATGATGTCACTCATTTTCACAACTCTATTCTGGTAAAAATAACTGCTTAACCTGTAAGAACACAGAGGCCCTTCAGCTGAACCACAATGAGACCTCTATCGCAGTTACAGCTTCATCATCTGTGCCTGGCTCTCAGTAAAGGAAAAGACCACCATCTCTCCTCCTGGATGCATTGCATAATTCATGCTCTTATATTCTGGATTACGTGCACTCTGGAGTTTATTAATCATAAGGAAAATGAAAAAGCTAATTAACACTTTCAAGCAGTTGTTGGTGTGTTACATGGACACATAATCTGCTTGCTGTATACTTACAAGTGTAAATATATAAATTTTAAAAAACCTTAGAAGCATAAAGAATACACCAACGGCAGGAGTTATTAGAGCATTTTCTTTCTCTGTAGAAGACTTTCTTTCAATATTTTTTAATTCATAGTTTCATTTAATATCTTAAAAGGAATAAACCTGGGTATCATGCATGGCTGGGACTGAGTAGAGAAAAAGGGTCTGACTTTTCGAGCATTCACTGCTGCTGGATGAGTATGTGAACAGGTAAAAAATGGAAAAGTTTTTCCCTGCAGATCATGTTTACCTCAATTTTTGACAGATCAAGGCACAATGTCTTGGAAATAAAATATGCAAGAAACATGTATATTGGAAGATGCCATGAATATGATTAGTTAGCAGCTGGTTATTGTTCTCAGTATTCTGTGGTTGGGAGACAGACCTGTCTTTGAATTTTGGAAACTTCCGGAAACTGTGTCCTCTCCAACTTTGGGTAGTTTGCTTAAAAGGTGTTAAAAGGCTCTAGGCTGCCTACTTCAAGGCTGTGCTGAGGAGCAAGGAGTGTGGAAGTCCTTAGGCCCCTCATGATGGTCAGGAAGCTCAGCCCACACAACTGCCAGCCTTGTGACAGTGAACTTGGAAGCCTGACCTCTGTGGCTGTCCTGGAGCACACACCAGAAAGCTTTGGTGTCCCTAGCAGACTGTTGTGGTCCCAGGGAGGATTTATAGGAGCTCTGAATTTAATTTATTGGAAATTTGCAAATCATGGATGTTTAGAGAGAAATACTATGTGTTTGCCCTGTTGATACCACTTTGATGAGTCTATTTTGCTGAAATTTTTCTATCATTTCTAATATACCTAGCAAATTCATTAGGAGAACCGAGAAATGTAAGCACCTCTCCTTTCCTATTTCCACCCACAGGTGCCCCACGCTATGCCACCTGTGTGTAGATTGCTTTCTGTCATGATTAGGTTGTGATTGCGCAGCATTCCCATTTACAGCGGTCCTGCACCTCCCCATGGTTTAACTCCTTAACATTAATTCTCTAAAATAATTAATAGGACATTTTCAGGGATATTTTCCAGTTCTCTTCTGTTCCCAGAGGGTCCCTTTATTTAAAGGTGGCTGGAGTAAATCTTTGGGTTTTTTGTAGCACAACCTGAGGATATATTTCAGAGCACTGTATAGATGTGAATCAGAGACAGAGAATTCTGACAAGTTAAATCATTTTCTGAATAACTTGAACTCACCTCTTTTTACAGCCTGACTGCCAGACATGGAGTCTTGGGTCTTTAAAAACTTCATGTATCCCTTCAGCTAAGAAGCATTTGCAGTCAGGCTTTGACAGCAGACAAGGAAAGTAGCATTGTCTATTTTTGGTTCAATACCAGCAAGTTTCTGTAGGAGCCACAAGAGGAGCTTTGATTTTTTAATTTATTTTTTTTTGTTTCTCAGCTGGAAACTGCTTGAACTTTATTACAGTGCTGTTTTTTGAAACAATAGCTAATCATTCATCAGAACTCCTTGCAGCAACCAGTTTTGTATAGCTTCTGAAAATGTTTTTTACATTTTAGCCAGTTTCTAATCTAATTTCCACATCCTGTTTTCCGGTAGCCCTTATCTGCTCCAGTGAAATTGTTCAAGGGAATTCCATAATCATTAACTCTCTATCTGGATTTCCATGATGACTCTTCTTTCGTAGAAATGGAAAGAGGACTGCAAAATCGGTTCAATGCTGAGGATTGCTCGTTTTTCTTGGCTACAGAAATTTGTGTAGAAACATAAACCCTGGTGCTGGTATGCACCACCCAGGAAAGAAAGCAACAATGTCAGCACATCACCAGCTTATCCCTGGCTTCCTTGTTGCCCGCTTTTGCATCTGCTATCACAATGGAGTGGGACAGACTTCAAAATTACATCAGTCTGATATGACATGGCATTTGTATCACATTGTCATGTCAGGGATGATATCTCATAATGATAATAGCAAATTAAAATATCAGATAATGTTGCTTGGCAGCTGTAACACTTACTGCATTTAAGAACTAGCCTCCAAGTCTATTTCACAAAAGGCAAAGTGTTGCCTTTCAAGCACATTAAAGTAGTATTCATGAGAGCCAGCAAAACCATGGAAAATTTATTTTCACATCATTACTACTCTTACTTGTTTTTATCCATCATCTGCCTCCTTCCTCCTTTCCATTGACTAGCACATGCTCTTGTTTCTGGTTCAGACATGTTGGAAGTTCCCTGTGTGGAAAGCTTGCTCTTGCTAAACTCACAGGAAATTCCTCCATCCATTACCTTTTCGTAAAACTGGTGAAGATCAAGGGTTATGAAATTTTGCTTCTGATCTCATGTCCTGGTTTCAGCAGGGATAGAGTTAATTTCCTTCCTAGTAGCTGGTACAGTGCTGTGTTTTTGATTTAAGGTTGGAACAAGGTTGATAACACACCGATGTTTTAGTTGTTGCTAGGTGATCGGTCCTGCACCTCCCCATGGTTTAACTCCTTAACATTAATTCTCTAAAATAATTAATAGGACATTTTCAGGGATGTTTTCCAGTTCTCTTCTGTTCCCAGAGGGTCCCTTTATTTAAAGGTGGCTGGAGTAAATCTTTGGGTTTTTTGTAGCACAACCTGAGGATATATTTCAGAGCACTGTATAGATGTGAATCAGAGACAGAGAATTCTGACAAGTTAAATCATTTTCTGAATAACTTGAACTCACCTCTTTTTACAGCCTGACTGCCAGACATGGAGTCTTGGGTCTTTAAAAACTTCATGTATCCCTTCAGCTAAGAAGCATTTGCAGTCAGGCTTTGACAGCAGACAAGGAAAGTAGCATTGTCTATTTTTGGTTCAATACCAGCAAGTTTCTGTAGGAGCCACAAGAGGAGCTTTGATTTTTTAATTTATTTTTTTTTGTTTCTCAGCTGGAAACTGCTTGAACTTTATTACAGTGCTGTTTTTTGAAACAATAGCTAATCATTCATCAGAACTCCTTGCAGCAACCAGTTTTGTATAGCTTCTGAAAATGTTTTTTACATTTTAGCCAGTTTCTAATCTAATTTCCACATCCTGTTTTCCGGTAGCCCTTATCTGCTCCAGTGAAATTGTTCAAGGGAATTCCATAATCATTAACTCTCTATCTGGATTTCCATGATGACTCTTCTTTCCTAGAAATGGAAAGAGGACTGCAAAATCGGTTCAATGCTGAGGATTGCTCGTTTTTCTTGGCTACAGAAATTTGTGTAGAAACATAAACCCTGGTGCTGGTATGCACCACCCAGGAAAGAAAGCAACAATGTCAGCACATCACCAGCTTATCCCTGGCTTCCTTGTTGCCCGCTTTTGCATCTGCTACCACAATGGAGTGGGACAGACTTCAAAATTACATCAGTCTGATATGACATGGCATTTGTATCACATTGTCATGTCAGGGATGATATCTCATAATGATAATAGCAAATTAAAATATCAGATAATGTTGCTTGGCAGCTGTAACACTTACTGCATTTAAGAACTAGCCTCCAAGTCTATTTCACAAAAGGCAAAGTGTTGCCTTTCAAGCACATTAAAGTAGTATTCATGAGAGCCAGCAAAACCATGGAAAATTTATTTTCACATCATTACCACTCTTACTTGTTTTTATCCGTCATCTGCCTCCTTCCTCCTTTCCATTGGCTAGCACATGCTCTTGTTTCTGGTTCAGACATGTTGGAAGTTCCCTGTGTGGAAAGCTTGCTCTTGCTAAACTCACAGGAAATTCCTCCATCCATTACCTTTTCGTAAAACTGGTGAAGATCAAGGGTTATGAAATTTTGCTTCTGATCTCATGTCCTGGTTTCAGCAGGGATAGAGTTAATTTCCTTCCTAGTAGCTGGTACAGTGCTGTGTTTTGGATTTAGGATGAGAACAAGGTTGATAACACACCGATGTTTTAGTTGTTGCCAGGTAG